>NW_015505269.1:892874-948769 GCF_001515645.1 Sinocyclocheilus grahami | reverse complement strand
GTGCATTCAAACAGGGCTGCGTTTCCCAAAAGTATCATAAGAAAGCATTAAAGCTTTTGGGAATGGCAGCCCTGAACAATGCTTATCAGAGGACAGAAAACAAAACATAAATGTTTGAGTTATTTCACAATAAACAAATTGAAATTGTAGCCTACATAGTTTGTGCAATTACAATTATTTAAATTGAACGTTGAAAGATAATATTGATCATGTAAAGATTGCATTTTATGCATGCAACAGCCATTCACTGGCAGTCCCTAATGGCAGTACAAAATTTTGCACTAAATCAAAAGTTCAAATGTTACAAATAAGTTAGAATATTAATGTTGTAATACTGGTAGCACTAATATAAAAATGTGATGATATATGTTACAAAAAAGTAACAATTTTGAAATACGTTGATGGTTGTATTTTTTTGTATTTGATCTCAGTATTCCTATCAATGTTCAAAGGGTTTTTTATGCATAATAGTAACCCTAGAATGTGATCAAACAGTTTAAAACAGCTGGGCTAAGATATATAACAATTTTTAAGACTGCAGAAATATGTTAATTCAGTATATACATTATCCCACCGGTTACAATTGTGACTGACCATAAAATAAAATTTTTCACACACTTTTCCCAACAAAAAAATAATAATAAAAATGATTGATTATTTAAATGAGGGTTAAAATGCGTTTTAAACATAAAGTTAAGTGGTTTTCATTACCCACTTTATTCTTAGTAATTTAATAATTTCATACATTTCATAATTTCAAAGTTTAGTGCAGAAGTATCGAATCGGTATCGACGATACTGCCTTGAAAAATATCGGTATCGTATCGAAAATAAAATAAGGGGTATAGCCCATCCCTAAGTGACAGTGATGCTTCATTAAGCCCTAATGATAATGTTAATTAGTGGTTTCTCACCCACAACTAATGAGAAGTCAAATATATGCATCAGCCAATGAGGAACGAGGAAGATGTGTCCCATGCGTTTACAGTGTACATTGTATGCACACATTGCACATGCACAATTATTTTTATATACTAATGATACTGTATATTCTATGTATATCTAAGCATATTATATCACAAATATGATAGTACCTTAAAAGTTATTAATGTAATTGCATACTATGAATAAAGTGAACAAAATGCCTACATGAGAATAGGATTCATTGTTCTGCTATTGTTCTTGAGTTAACGCTATGCTGACATCTACTGGATGAATACGAACATCAAGACCAACGCGTCTATTGTTGGATGGCAGCAATTTAGATGTTCAACAATTAGCATGTTTTTACACCTTTTTCAAAAGGAACGTGAGATGAGCAAAAAAAAAACTCACTCGTTTCTCTTCCAACGCAGAGTTGTTTTTATGGACTTAACAGTCGTGATTGTTTGTCCAGTTTTACCACATTTATCTGAAAAGAGGAGGCAAACAAGGCACGTGCGCCACGCTGTGTTTATGGCGTCTTCCAACAGCCGGTTTAACCACTGATGGCCACTAGAGGATGTTTATTAAAATAATTAATATCGCGAATGGATATAACTAAATTGAAGCCAGTTAACGTATTTGTGCAAAATAATTTACACACATTCATTCCCCAAACGTGAATTCTCAAAACCTACCTTGCTAACAAATAGCTAAATACGAACTACAACTACCACAAGGACGTGAGTTTATTTGCTTGACGCATGTGACATCGGTTGTAGTCCATATACAGCAGCTTGCAAATGTACCCTAAAATGTAATTATTTTGCGCATTTTTTAAAATAAACTTAGCTTATAAACTTTAACAAATAACATTTGACACTGTACTCTTTTAAATTCATGCTATTTCTATATCAACATGATTCAAACATTTGTTGATTTTAGGTAAAAACTTTAATAGCAGGATTTTAAATTTACTCTAACTGGTAGTTTCAAACTTTCTGACATGTAAAACTTGGTATAGGAAGACAAACTGAGAAGCACTTTGTTTGGTGATGTTTTCGATGTTTACTAATATACAAATGAAAATAGCAATGCAAACTTGTAGCAAAATACTAAGAATACTAAGATAGAAGGAAAGACAAAGACATTTTAAAATCAAACACAGTCACAAAAATAGATGTGTAAACATTGTCAAATGGAAATGAAATATGTGTGGACAACCAAGTGTATAAACAAACTCTGACGTTCAAACATGTCTATATGTGATAATGTAGTGCAGGTGTTGACATGGAAAAAATGACTAGCAAAACATGTTCTGTATTAAATAACTAAATAAATATGTCTTATTTCTGAATAACTGACTGGAAAGTCATCAAAAAATTCACCTTATCCTGCTACCATATATTTATTTTACAATACCATTTCATTAGTTGATTGTGAGTATTTTGTAAGGCAAACCAAGAGGGTAAATACAAACAAAGTTTTTATATTCTACACTCCCAAACAAACTTCATGTGCACCATTAAAACCACCCCTTTAAGGAAATGCACTCAAACTATATTAAGATTGTTTCTTAAAAGTGGATTTCGCCAAAGTGTTGACAGCCTTGTTTTTGCCTACAGGCCTAAATTCATCCAGCCCAGTGCCAGCACCAAGACAGCGGCAACGCTGAGAGACTCCGGGCCAAGAGAGGCTTTACCTAAACATAATACAAAACAAAGAGAAAGATCAGCAGGAATACCATCTGTGGAACTGCATCTATGCATCTATGAATATGTGAAAGGTATTTTCAATTCTTATAGTGAACATTTACTTTAAATTATGCAGAACTTCAGATACCATTTTGTCATTATCATCAACATGATTAGGGTAGGAAAATGATGAATGATTAATAAAAGACCGTATGCACCTTGTACTCTGATCTGTGATATGGGTCCATCACCTCCCTCACAGCGGGCTCGCACCTCTATGACGTAATCGCCCGTCTCTGGCATGGGAAAGTCGATGTAGTGCCTGCCTGTGGTGTAAAGCTTCCCATAACGCTCTCCTTCCTTCCGGAACAAAATCTGAGAGGAGAAAAATCTAAATGGTTATACATATTTCCAAAACATCAATGCACACACACACACACACACACAATCCCACACACACACAAAATAATTAAATAAATACATAAATGATCAATTAAAATAAGGATATTAAAATTAAATTAAATTAAATAGTAATAAAATAATATTAAATAAAAATAGCATAAATAATAAAATAATATATAGCATAAGGATGAATTAAAATAAAGGCATTAAAAAGGTTCCA
The DNA here is from genome assembly GCF_001515645.1 of Sinocyclocheilus grahami. Classification (NCBI taxonomy): domain Eukaryota; kingdom Metazoa; phylum Chordata; class Actinopteri; order Cypriniformes; family Cyprinidae; genus Sinocyclocheilus; species Sinocyclocheilus grahami. The sequence continues at coordinate 945,533 of NW_015505269.1, read as the reverse complement.
ATAATAAAATAAAATAAAAAAGGATATTTAAAAAAATCATAAATAAACTTTAAGATTAAGATTAACAAGCCATTAATGAATGTGTCTCTCAAGTCTTTTGTCAACAGAATACAAAGTAAAATACAACTGACTCACCTTGTATCCCTCCACATAGGACTCATTCCAGTAGTTATAGATGTGATCCCAATACAGATAGAGCCATTTGCGATTGAAGCTGACATATTTGTAGACCCTCAATAGGCGACTTGGGGCTGGAAAGATAATACACATATATTATCAGTCCATTTAAGCTCCTCGAGCCTCTTGTTTCAAATGTAAGATCTGTATAAGAGTGATGTAGAGTAATCTCTTACGTGGTCTCCTGGTGAACATTTCACAATGCTCGCTGGGTGGCCCGAGCCCAGCTCCGTTGAACGCTCGTACCTCTATGAGGTAGTGGGAGTCAGGTCGCATGTTCTCCAGGCGTGTTTGGTTCATTGTTCTGTGCACAATAACTCGAGAGGCAGCAGCCTCATTATCATCGTACTTCCTCCAGTAACGAATCTGGACACCAAATGAAGAGACATGAGGATTAAAATTCATTATTATTCCCTACTATTCCATTTAGGACTCACCTGGTATCCGTCGACCCAGTTTGGCGGCGCCTGGTAGACCGGTAACCACCAGACCAAAGCTTCTGTAGAGGTGACCTGGCGGGCGTAGACATCTAACGGAGCTTCAGTCGGCGCTGAGAGAGATATTACACGTGTCAAAAGATGCTTTAACTCAGTTAAGAGCAAATCAAATAACATAAAATAAAGGGTTCCAATAATAAAGTAAAATAAAGTTATAAATTATTAATTAAATAAGAGTATTACACTAAGGTTCCAGTAATAAAATAAAATAAATTAAAATATAAATAAACACAATAAAATAAAGGATGAATTACAACAAAGACAATAAAATAAGGTTCCAGTAATAAAATTAAATAAACACACATTAATAAAATAAAATAAAATTAAGGATTAATTAAAACAAGGGCAATAAAATAAGGTCCTAGTAATATTATAAAATAAAATTATAAAAAATAAATGAAAATAGAGACATTAATATAAGGTTCCAGGAATAAAATAAAATAATAATGCATCCAGGGGTAAAGGTCAACGACGGTGGACGACTCCGTAGATCCGTCCAAAAACACAGGAGCTGGGAAAATAACTATATTCTTCATAAGATCATACTCCCAAATGTGACAGGAAAAGTCAAATCTAATTCAGTTAATTATATTCTAAAATACAACAAAAATTTGTACAAAAAAACATTCATTCTGTAATATTTTTCAGACCAGTTGTCCAAAAAAAAACAAAAAAAAAATGGAAATGCTTAAAATATGTGTTTTGTCTCCCTCTAGTAGACTCACAGGTGGATGCGGTTTTCCAGTCCTCAGGATCCAGGGCATAAAAGTCTCGTGTTTGTACAACATGTTGGATAAGAGAACTACCGTGGTCTGTTCCCAGACTCCATTGTAGTTTTACTGACATGTCTCCAATCTCTCTCACACGGACGCCTCCTGGAGGACCAGGCAAACCTGAAGCGAAATCAATACAAATAAACTAAACATCACTGCTTTGTTTTCAATACAGTTATGTTCAGGTTTTTGATTATATGCACATCATTTTAATAAGCTAGGTCCCACAGGGTTCAAATCACCAACCTTTGACAGAAACATCAGCTTCTGCGGTGGCGTTGTCCACTATAGTCTGAGCTGTGCAGGAATAGCGTCCTGCGTGCCTCACCTGAATGTTCTTGATCAGCAGGTCTCCGCTGTTCTCGAGACCCTGCAAAAACACACACATATAATGAAATGACTTGTCTTCCTGAGAACAGCAGGCCTGAGATTCCTGCCTCTGCTCACCATGAGCAGCTCGTAGTGTTCGAAGTCTGTGTAGAAGTGGATGACGTAGGAATCAACAGTCCAGATGAAGGTGATGTCCAGGCTGGGGTCGAACGATGCAGAGCACTGGAGAATCGTGGTGTCTCCTACAACCGCCCCAGTGTCTGATGGAGCCACGGTGATTTTGGTGGCCTCTGAGAAAATGAAACGGACACAAATGCATATACCTCATATTACCTCATTTTTACTGAGAGGTTACAAGGAATATCTATAAAAAATGAAAAAGACCCATTACAAAATCTACGATAAACACACATACACACAAATTCATATCAATTTTAATCTGAAATTTGTTGATGTTGATAAAAAAAGTCAATAATTAAAATTACCCATATGCACTATTCAGCCCATTAATAATTGTATTTACAAGATAATGTAAATTCATTTTAGCTGTACTTAATGAATCAATTATGGTCAAATAAAATTAAATAGCTACACTTCAGTGGACATATTTCTATTAATTATTATACATTAATAAAATAAAATAAAAAGTTGGTATTGTCTGGCCAAGAAAGCACAGCAGCGTCTCTACTTCCTCCGCAAACTGAGAAGAGCCAGAGCCCCGGCCCCCATCATGTTCACCTTCTACAGAGGCACCATCGAGAGCATCCTGACCAGCTGCATCACTGTGTGGTATGGCGCCTGCAACGCGTCCTGCCGCAAGACACTTCAACGCATAGTGAGAGCAGCTGAGAAGATCGTTGGTGCCTCTCTCCCCTCCCTCCAGGACATTTACAATACCCGTCTCACCCGAAAAGCCCTCTGCATTGCAGGTGATCCCACCCACCCGACACACAGCTTCTTCAGTCTGCTGCCATCAGGGAGGAGACTGCGGAGTCTCCAGGCCAGGACCAGCAGACTGAAGGACAGCTTCATCCATCAAGCTGTCAGGAAGCTGAACTCCCTCCCGACCTTGCCCCCCCTCCCCTCTTTTGCCCCACGCACCACTGAACTCTGACCCTCTAACGGACTCTCCCACTCCCCCCTCCCAAATACACACCCTCTGCATTGCAGGTGATCCCACCCACCCGACACACAACTTCTTCAGTCTGCTGCTATCAGGGAGGAGACTGCGGAGTCTCCAGGCCAGGACCCGCAGACTGAAGGACAGCTTCATCCATCAGGCTGTCAGGAAGCTGAACTCCCTCTCGACCATGCCCCCCTCCCCTTTTGCCCCACGCACCACTGAACTCTGACCCTCTGACGGACTCTCCCACTCCCCCCTCCCAAATACACACACACACACTGGGCCAAGCTCTTTTTGCACTACAAATCATTATATCTGCACTGTTATTTACTTCACTGGTTTGCACTCTATCTGCCATGTGCCTTGTGCTGCTTTATATATTTTTTTATATTTTAGCTTATTTGTATAGTTGTATTTTATATTTAATCTGTATCTATCTGTATTTATGTTCTACTGTTAGTGTTATCTGTATGCACCAAGGGTCTGAGAGTAACGCAATTTCAATTCTCTGTGTGTATGTGCTGTACATGTGGAAGAATTGACAATAAAGCAGACTTGACTTGACTTGACTTGACTTGTCTAAACTGGTATAAATAAAACAAAATAATACAAAGGTGGTGTTGTCTGAACTGTTATAAATAATTTAAAACAAAATAAAACAAAGCTGGTATTGACTAAACTGGCATAAATAAAATAAAGTAAAATAATACAAAGGTTGTATTGTCTGAACTGTCATAAATAATTTAAAACAAAATAAAACAAAGTTGATATTGTCTAAACTGGCATAAATAATTTTAAATAAAATAAAATAAGTTGGTATTGTCTAAACTTGAATAAAATAAAATGAAATAAAATAAAATAAAATAAAATAAGATGGTATTGTCTGAACTGGCATAAATTATTAAAAACAAAAAAAAACAAAGCTGGTATTGTCTAAAGTTAAACTGACCTAAATAAACTAAAATAAACTAAAAAGATAGTATTGTCTAAACTGGCATAAATAATTTTAAATAAAATAAGTTGGTATTGTCTAAACTGGTATAAAATAAAATAAAATAATTGCTATTGTCTAAACTGACAATCGTTATAGGTGACGAAATGTGAATTTTGTCTGACCGGTGATAGTGAGGGTCCCTGTGCTGTTGGATTTGCCGCGGTCATTCTCTGCATAGCATGTGTACGAGCCCTCGTCACTTTTTGACAAGTTCAGAATCTCCAGACTTCCATCATCCCAAATTAACATCCTAAAAAATAAGGACGAAGAGAGAAGCGGATGAAGATAACTGTAGCTAAGCTTCTGTCTCTGCCACAACATTATGGTTCACCTGTAAGTAAATGCAAGCGTTTAGGATCGACTGACTAACCTTGAAGAGTTGGTCAGCAGCTCTGAGCCTCGTTTCCAGATGAACTTGGGTTTAGGAGCAGCACGGGGTTTGCACTCTATAACCACACGTCCGTTTTCAGCCCCGAGCAGAACCTTCTTCACTGGATTATAAATGAATGTTGGCGCACAGGCTGTGAAGAGACATTTGGAGACACTCAACCTTCTAATAATTATGTACCTTTTTTGAAGACACTTCCAGTTCTTTTTTTACTATGTAAGCTATACTTAAAAGCGTAAAGACGCTATTAAAAGCTCACAGACGACGCGAAGCTCGGCGCTGGCATAGATGGTGCCCCATTCATTCTCAGCAATACACTGATACATCCCCGAATCCTCAAACGTGAGACTGGAGAACTTCAGCTCCCCTTTGCCGTACTAAAAAAGAGGAAGAATGCAGCAAAACACACATGATTACTTGATATGAAACAATCTGAGGTTCTCTCATATGGGTTTTCCTCAACAAATAAAACAGTATTAACCGAATAGCCGTCCTTCAGCCAGCGAATCCATGGTAAAGGTTTCCCCACAGCAACACATCTGAGAGTGAGTTCACTTCCAACATCTTTCTCCGTGTCATTGATGTGCTCTGCCCACTCTGGAGCACCTGAGGACACAATCACACAGACACAATCGCTGCGTTTGAAATCCAATACTGTCTAAGACGTTCTATACAGTATGAACATGAACTACGTCCGCCATGTTGTTACTGTCACTACTACTCTATTAGTATACTGTTTTTTGCATACTATATAGTAGGGAAGTGTTTGATTTTGGATACAGCTATTTTTTTTAAATAAAGAAATTCATATTTTTATTCAGTAAGGATGCATTAAATGGATCAAAAGTGACAGTAAAGATATATAATGTAACAAAAGATAAAATAAATACTGTTCTTTTGAACGTTCCATTCATCAGAGGATCCTATAAAAAAATGGATCACAGTTCCCACAAACATTTGAAACAGCTTAACTGTTTTCAACATTGATAATGATGATAAGAAATGTTTATTGAGCACCAAATCAGCATATTAGAATCATTTCTGATGGATCGTGGGACACTAAAAATAACAACGGAGTAATGGCTGCTGAAAATTCAGCTTTACCATCAGAAGAATAATTCAAATTTAAAATATATTCATTTAAAAAAACTGTTTTACTGTTTTTACAGTATTTTTTATCAAATAAATGCCGCCTAGGTGAGCATATAAGAGATTTCTTTCATAAAATAAAACAAAACATTTTTACCGATCGCATATAATATAAAATAAAAGCTTGCTGATTTGAAGTTTGAAAATGATCAAAATTCATATTTTAGTTTTAGCATAGCATTTAATTTTTAAGTTTACTACCAAATAATTATAAACTTATTTTAACTTATTATAAAATTATAAACTCCCTTTTTTATTTTTAAATATAATAGTATTATCACACTTTATTTTTTGTTTATTATTTTATAAAAAAAAAAAAGAAAGTAAAATAAAGTGCAATAATATTATTATCACTAGTTATATTTAATGGGTCCAAACCAAATCTCCAGGTGTTCTTATGAGAAACATATTGAACCCCTGATAATATATAATATAATATAATATACTTTTTCTTATTAGTTATTATAAGCCATATATAAACAGAACTAAACCAGTGTCTGTCTTTTAAACTTTGAGTTTGTTTTACCTTCCACATAGAGCCACTGTCGATACCAGTCCATCCCTTTAACGTTGAGCGTCTCACACTCGTAGCTCCCTTCATCCTCGTACTGAACGTTAATCAGGTGCAGTAAAGCTCCATTCATGCTGACCTCATAGTTGGGCGGGAGATCAGCGTCTAACTTCCTCCAGCGGATGTGTGGCAGCGGACTGAAAGGTAAACATTGAATTCATATGGTTAAAAACAAACAAAAATAAGTCAAACAAAAATAAGTCAAGAACAAATCAATTATGATTTACTAACAAAGTCGTATTACTATGTTTATTAGACATGTACCATGATTATAACAACATATTCTTTGAAATACTTCAAGGTAGCCTGTTAAGACCATGGCAAATGAATACTGCATTCCTTCAGTGCAACTGTATTTTATACTGTATATGAAAGTACCATGGTATCATAATGGTATGAGTAGCATGCAGATTATATGGATCTGCATTTGTCGACTCACTTTCCAAGGGCAAAGCACTCCAGAGTGATGTTCTGATGCACCAAAGCATAAGTCTTGGGGAATTTCACACGGATATCAGCAGGATAGCGCTTCACCTCCTCTGTGTGAAGGGCAGAGATCATTAATTAACCTTTAAAAACAACAGTGGTCTCAGTAAGGCAATTATGAAGACAGATCTTGGCATTGTGGGTAATGTGACAGCACTCACTCTCTATTTGTGGAATCAGAGGAATCGGCATGCTGAAAACACTCTTGCCGATGGTGGGGCTTGACACAAAGCAAGAATAATTCCCAACATCAGATGCCTCGACTTTAGCGATGTACATATTCCCAGTGGTCTGAGACACGAAACGCCTCTGGTCTGGGATGATGAAGTTGGGGAAGTCGTTGTAGATCCAGCGGAACAACACCTCACCTGAGAGACAAACAAAACAACTGACAGAAATGAGATTTCAGTTGCTGGAAGGAAAGTGGACGTGTGCATAAATCACCTCTATGATTGTTAGGTATAATGCACTCTCAAAAAAAAAAAAAGGTACAAAAGCTGTCATTGGGACGATACCTTTTAGTACCTTAAAGGTACATATTTGGACCTTTTGAAAAGATACCGCCCCAATGACATGCTTTGTACCTTTTTTCCCTGAGAGTATGGTATTTGTGTATGTTGTTAAAGTAATTTGGTAACACTTTACAATAAGGTTTAATTAGTTAACATTGGTTAAATGCATTGACTAACATTATATAACAATGGAAAATGCAAGTGTATTTATTAGTAGTATAGTATTTATTAATCTTTATTAACATTAGTTAATCAAAATACAACTGTGCATTGTTAGTTCAAGTTAGCTCAGGTTCATTAAATAATATCAACAGATACAACTTTTGATTTGAATAATGTATTAGTAAATGCTAAAATTAACATGAAGATTAATAAATGCGTTTGTTAATTTTTGCTTGTTAGTTCATGTTAACTAATATAGATACATAATGTTAGCGTTAAAGGGTTAACACTAATTATATCTCAAATATTCTTTATTAAATATGGTGGTGTTATTATTATTATTAAATTATTAAATCTGAATCAGATTTTTAAGAGTAACTCTAGAAACTGACCATTTTTATTTAGATTTACTCACTTTATTGAATATTATGTCAAAAAGTTATATTTTTTGAAATGATTTACATTTATATGATTACTTATTGCATTTTAATGTACATTTTACTTTTTTATTTAATGTAAAATTGTATCCAAAATCTTAACCGTAAGTAAATCTTTATTTGAGACAAACGTTTTTTTCTCTCTCTCTCTCGCTCTGCTTTTTATCATGGTGGCACAAAAAAGGTTGCGTGTGTGTACTATGGCACTGCTAATCAAAGATTTAAAAACGAAAGTGATCGCATCTTACTTGGATAGCGAGAGGGAGGAGAACACAGCAGAACCGCTCCCTGTCCTTCCTTAACATGCACCGGCTCTCTCTCATCTGTAGGGAACTGGTTGAGGTCTACAGCCAGAAAAAGAGCAACAAAAAAAAACTGAGGAGAGAATATGACGAAACAAACATCTGGAAACAGTTTATATTCTTTACAAACATAAGAAAGCCTACTGTATCTGTCACATACATCCAAATTTGACGGTAGCCTCTTTGCTGATGACAGTGCCATACACGTTCTTAGCCACGCACACATATTTCCCAGCATGCTTGCCCTTGTCTGGGTTGGTGATGACCAGGTTTCCTCCCACCAGGCTAAAGTGCACATCAGGCTGTTCCATCAGTTTAATTTCCCAGTTGTTTAACCACCATCTGTGAAATACAGTGTTTTATTAATGGCCTTCTGACTGATTTTCTCAAAGATTCTTCTTGCAAGTGCAAACAATCTAGTAAACACCTCCCTGCAATTCCCAGAGGTAATGACAAACAAAGTGTAGGATCAGAAGTGAAAACAAATGTACTTGATAATGGCTGGAGGATTGGCCCGTGCCCTGCAGTTCATGGAGATTTTGTTCTCTGGTGAATCCTCCGCATACACTGTGTCCAAGGGCTCCTCCTCAAATATGGGCCCAAAGCCTGTGGCCTCCTCTGATGGACATGACATGAGATGAGCCAGCATTATATTCAATATACAAAAAACAACCCAACAATTCAATTGTGGTAAAATATACTGAGGTGAAGAACATCAATACTTCATTTCACGTATTTACTTGTAGGTAAAAGTTAAAGTCTTACTGTCAAAAATTCTGGGTTCAAATATCCTGGGTTTAATTGCAGCTGAAAAAACAAAACAAAAACAAAACATTTCAGAACAACTTTAATTTACTTGGACAGCACTTTGTATCGTTTGTTTTAGCAGAATTTTTTTTACATTTGGTATTAAATAAATTTAGTCATACAAATAAAAATACATAATTTAAAGGAATAGTTCAGCCAAAAATGAAAAGTCGCTTAATATTACCAACCCTCAGGCTTCCCGAGATGTAGAAGTTAAGATTTGTTTGTTTATCAGAACAGATTTGGAGAAATGTAGCATTATATCACTTGCTCACCAATGCATCCTCTGTAGTGAATGGGTGCCGTCAGAATGAGACTGCAAACAGCTGATAAAAGCATCACAATAATTCACAAGTAATCCAATTTCAGTACATCAATTAATGTCTTCTGAAGCAAAAAGCTGTGTTTGTAAGAAACAAATCCATCATTACAGCATTTTAAATTTAAACCATTGCTTCTGGCCAAGTCCGTAATCCATAATAATGCTTTCTCCGTTGTCCTCTCACATCAAAATCCACCAACATGTTTGTTTAGAATTGTTTAGGACTGTTTTCACTTGATCTGTGCTTATTTCTCTCCTGATTCAGACGAGACAACTTTTTCACCGGATAAACCAATATTATAGATAGAGGACTCATATTTTAGTCGGAAGCGACAATTTGAATTTAAAAAATGGCTTAATGATGGATCTATTTATTACAAACATGCAGCTTTTCACTTCACAAGGTATTATTTGAATGTCGTGTTATAGATTATTGTGATGTTTTTATCAGCTGTTTGGACTCTCATTCTGACGGCACCCATTCACTGCAGAGGATCCATTGCTGAGCAAGTAATGTATTGCTAAATTTCTCCAAATCTGCTTCAATGAATAAACAACTTCATCTACATCTTGCATGGCCTGAGGGAGAGTAGTACACTGAAACAAACAGTGAAAAAAAAAATGTCAACATAATTTTGTATGTTTGTATGTGGAAGTATCCTAACCCAAACTCTAATTTTTAGAGTTAAAAAAACATTGTCTACTATATTTAATATAATTTTTTAATATCTGGACAATAGGAATTCAGCTAAAATGTTGGAATAATTTGGAATAATTTTGTAACTAAAATTTAGCCACACACACACACACATTCAGTTCCTCACCGGCCAATAAGAAGAAGTAAGAGAGCACACACAGAAGCATGGCTGGGGTCACCATCTTGATCTGACAGTTAAAAACCAAGCCTGAGAAAGAGAAAAACAGAAAGAACTTGTGTGGGTGAAATGCTGTATAGCTGCAGTGTGTTGAAAGCTACTGAAAGCTGCATTGTCTCACTCTGATGTGCAGACCATAGCAGACTGTGTCTAAAATGGAAACATTAACAATTTATTGCATCCTACCCATATTAAAAGTGAATCAGCAATCCATACCTTCTCTCTCACTCACACACACACACAGATGCACATATGTAGACATGCATGTTTACACCCACAAGTTCAGTCATGACTGCAGATGTAACACATAAAGGAAAGGTAAATCTGAATTTTAGCATAAACACATACACAGTTGCTACATGCAATCATGCTGCAGCATGTTTCTTATTTGCTGCCACTGCACTTGTATAGGCTACATGCTTGCAGAGGGTGAGCAAGGACATTTTTATCTGCCACCTAAGATATGTCAAATTATCATGCATCTATAGAACATGTTTGGCCATCCATCTCTCTAAATAATTGTTTTTAGAAGTTATGCACATGGGGTCCACTTCTATGCATGGTATTTTCACCAATCTCGTATAATCTCATTGCATCCTCTGATCTGCTGTCTGCTCTTGTCCTGCACACTCGGATTTAGGTCACTGCATGTCTACTGTAAACTCATACTAAATCTAACAGATCTGAATGATCTTCAAACACACTGGAATAATTTAATTTTAATTTAAGAGAGCAATAAAAATAGCTGGATTTCACTGTCCTTTTCCTCTTTTGTTTTTTAAATATTATAATTCGAGTTTGGTGTGATCATAACATATTTAGTGTTTTGTGGTAATAACTGCGTCATTGGTGATAACTCTTTAGCGCCACCCCCCGACACAATACTGTCATTACAATCTCTATCCTTTTTGTTGCCAGGAAACCGAGGACTAACTTCTGTCCCGTTTCAACTTTAGGCAAGTAAATATCATATAATTAACTCGCATCACAGCTTCTTTCAGCATAACAATTTACAAATGTATCGGTATGTTAAAAATAGCCTACCTTATATCATGTAATTTGTATGAATTCACACTAATGTATTATTATTTTTAAATAATACCTGTAATATGTATTCTAATTTCATTATGCATTTTTTTTTATTAAAGGGATGACATTAACTATGACCGGACTCGTCCACCCTGTTCTTCTGCATTGCGGTATATTCCCAAACTGCGCGGAACACCTTCATCCGGACTTTAGCACGCAGAATAAACTCTTGAAGGTCACAGACAGATCGTATTCTCACCAGAAACCCTCAAAGCTTCACATATCATCATATGAGCAGCAAACTTACCGGAAGAATGCGTTAAATCCTTCGTCAAACCCACAGACCTGCATCAGAAGCACCGCGTCGCCCCGCAGCCCAGCGCGCCTCCAGCCTGCTATTGGATGAGAGCGGAAGCTGCGCATGCCAGGATGCCAGAACACAGAGGGATGCTGTCTCAGTCCATGTGCTGCTGCAGTGGATCTCAAACTAGTCAAGGTGATTTTAAGGCACTTGTGAAAATGTATATGGACCAGCACGTGATTTTTGGTGATTTAAGGTAATTAAGGCTTATGCACACACATCTGTTCAAATCCACTGGATTAAATTCCTACACTGGCCGGGGAGGGAAAGAAATTGATTTTGTTGTAGTTGTTTGTTTGTATGGATAAACAGTGCAGGGAGGAAATTGTGGCACTCCAGAATGTATATAATTATTTTTTCTATTTTATTTTTTATATAGGCTTATATATATATTGTGTATGCATTTTATTATTCTTATTTTTTCCAAGACTCTCCAAATAAGTGAATCAGTTCAATCGGATAAAAAGGCCAAAATGACTTGGGTGATTGCTTAAGGTTTTATTCTAGCGCTTATAACATTTAAGGGACAGTGGGGTAAGATGTATAGAGGGCATTTGCTGCCAATTTTAAATAAATGAATTTAATTATAAAAATGAAAATGAAAACCAGATTAACAAATTCATTATAAAAAGGAAACTGTCAAGTTATCATTTGGGGGTAATTTTCCATTTTAAATAAAAATATGAACATAAATTGGTTCCATTATCTACATTTTGCTGCACATCATTATCATTAATAATAAATAAAATTATATATACATACAATATACCAGCAATGAGAAGGTTTAGTATTATAAAAAATAAATATATATATATATATATATAAACAAAACAAAAAGCTTCAAATGCTTCAAAAAAAAGTTTTAGCAACAAAAAATAATATTTTCTATTAATTTAAATTAATGTTCTTTGATTAAGATTGAGTATACGGAATAAAATCAAAAACAGACAGATGGTAGTGAAATCCGGAAACCAACATTTATTTGAATCCTTTTATATACAAAATATTTTTTTTTGCGATTATATTATAGAGTAAACCATTTCACAGCCTTTCATGCTTTATTTTCCATGTAGCTTTAACATTAACCAGAATATTATTTCACACACTACGTTTCATTCGTCTTTGCCCCCTCCGACAAAAACACTTCAAAAGGTTCTGCACCTATAGCAGTGCAATCCGGCCTCCTTCTTTGGGGATGCGTCCATTTTCTTATTTTCCCTACAGAAAAAAAAGTCATAAACTACCTGGCCAAATAGAAAAGAAAACAACAGTGCCATTAAAAGAGTAAGAGCTGATGTGTGTGTGAATTCAGGTGGAACACTGTGCGGTTTTCTGCAGCGCTACCTTACGCATACTCAATCATCGGTTGATCTGTTCTTCAGACTCAGGAAATAGGGTTGTCATCACTTTTCAAGTGGGGTTTTTTTCATCCGAAGTGACTTATAGTACACAAATTGCTGGGACAGTTCCCTTAGAGCACTCTGGGATATACTGTCATGCTCAAGGGCTCAGTTATGATCGGATATCTCAGCAGCTTTATCATTCACGGGCCGCCCCAGCATCCTTTAATGTGTCTAAAACAACATTTTGGCTAGATATTTACAAAGCAAATGTCAGATCTATACATTAAAAAGCAGACAATTCCAAACTAAAAAACTTGATGCAAGTTATGACAAGCTAAATCATGAAAATCTAGGGCCTTGCCAGAAAAAAAAAAGGCTCGCCCCATATATACAGTGGACAGACATAAACACACATTCACACACATCCATTCCAAAAGCACACATATATTCATGCATGCCTGCATAAACCGCACACACTCAAGCCGTATTTGACGACAGCACCCCTGTCAACTGTGTGTTTAGTGAAGCCCTGGTTTCACTACACTCGACAGCTCGTAATACTTCATAACATGCAGTAACATGATTTAAAAAAACGCTTACATGTGAGAATGTGTATATTTCTGCCTACTGGTATCGCATATGTTGGGGTCTTCCCAAGGACAAGCCACTGCAAATACCACAGTTGGTCATTTCCCTTGCCGTTATGAGTTGCCATAAATGTGCAACCGCACACACTCAAGCCGTATTTGACGACAGCACCCCTGTCAACTGTGTGTTTAGTGAAGCCCTGGTTTCACTACACTCAACAGCTCGTAATACTTCATAACATGCAGTAACATGATTTAAAAAACGCTTACATGTGAGAATGTGTATATTTCTGCCTACTGGTATCGCATATGTTGAGGTCTTCCCAAGGACAAGCCACTGCAAATACCACAGTTGGTCATTTCCCTTGCCGTTATGAGTTGCCATAAATGTGTCAAATCTGACCAATCAACAGCAGTTCACTCTTTACAGAAAAGTGGCAGTATTTTTAGCTGTCGATAGGGGGAATGAGATGCCCCTCACCCCAATTTGAGGTGACTTCTGTGGCGGCTGTGTAGGGGACCATTTCCTTGAGTCTTGCGGTTTTTGCTCAGCCCAGGACTTCGATGTCACTTGCAGTACTGATATAAAAATGGGCTGCGCTCAAAGCGATGAGAGGGAATCTCGTTTTTGAGTATAGAATAATGTTTTCTACCAAGGCACTACGGAACCGTGCTGAGGGGCCTTCGATGCATCCCATACTGTACAACCAAACCAAGAGCAGCGTGAATTCTGGCAGCCAAAGTGGGGTCACGGGTGGCTACATGGCTGACTGGCGGGCTTTCCTTCACAATAACACTTCTGGATGAAGTGAACCTTAACTAGTCTATCGATGACTTTTCTTCAGGGATAAAACATTGAAAAATGTTGTCGTAAAGTAAATAGAATAAACACAGGGCGCAAAATGAACAACAAGAGAACTGTGAAAAGGATAAAACCACGTCTGTGTAGAGTGCTTGTGTGTTAAAAACATGCTACCTCACATCCCTGATAACCAGTTTTTAAATTCTGTGGATTTTTTTTTTGTATATTCAAAACTTCTGATGCCTAAGAACAGCTTTTACACGTATTACATACTTCACAACAATGTCCACAAAGACATTGGTGCCTGAAATGTGCATAATACCGATTTGAACACTGACGACAGAATGCAACAGGCATTAGCTGTGAAGCAAAAGTGAGTATCATATAGTCAGATGAGGTTCACGGTCTCCACAACGCTGGCTAAAGGTGCGGTCACATTAGCGAAGTTTTGCGCGAAAAAAAGTCCATTGTATATTGTCAATAGTGTAGCCATGAATGAGGCACTGTTCACACAGAAGTCACTTTGAATCCGTGAAAACTTGAACCTGTTTACTAATGGAAAATCGCACCGATTCCTACCGAAACGACTGGATTTTGCTTGTGAAAATTTGCAGAATAACTGTAAATGTGACCGCACCTTAATGCTGAGGATGTGACGTCAATTACTGATTCCATGCGAGTCCAAGGGACAAGATGGTGTGATAAAATGCCATCTGACGTAAACGGGGCCATGTTAATAAAATATATGTCAATTTATATATATCAATATATATGTATGCTCGCTGTGAGATAATACACTTAATATGTCTCAATGTCACGTGACTCTCATTCCGACCAATCGCGGTGAAGCTTGGACTGGCCCTCATCTCGCATTCTCACTGTCTTTCATTAGGGGCGTTTGTTTTATTTCTTTTGCTGTGATGTTAGGGGGTCACAGTGCAATAGAGACTGTTCTCCATATGATGGTGTGACAAGGAGGTGGGGTGTTGGATGGGTCAAAGGTCAGTTACACAAAGGAGTTCATGGCATTGACCGGAGAAGGAGCCTCCGAACTCTCGTTGCCCTCCGCCGTGTCTTTTTCCTTCTTCCCACTGTACTGGCCGATGAATGAGCCATCCTCATTGAACTGGCCGTCTCCTCCCTCGCCGTAATCCACCAGGCTGTCGTCACTGTCGTCCTTCTTGACCGTCCCATTGGATGGGGTCCGGCTGCCTTTCAAGGGCTTGTGATCCTCCGTGTCACTGATGTAAAGAGTAGAGACAAGGGACAAAGGGAGGGGAGGATATTACAATAGCACAATTTAAACCATCTAAACGAGATAGTGGAGATCGTCCATTTCCAACATGCTGTTTAGTGCAGGTATTTTCACAATGCGTCTCTCTTATATCCGGAAGGCATGTTCATAACTGGTCATAACGTGCATTCGGAAGGGTAAATTTGGCCACATTCATTATAATGCATAAACCACTTCTCTCAAAACTGGAAAAACCATAAAATAACCATTGAGGATTTCTAAACAAATGCAGCAAAATATAAATAAAACAAAGTCAAATCACAATATGCGATCCAAAAATACAAATAACTATGCAAAATTCTATTTTTTTTTTTTTCGGATTTAAAAGTTTAGTCAAGGTTGGGTTTGGGTTGACCGTAAAATTTACAGCCATCTGTTTGATTTTCTACTGTAACTAGAAGATGAATAATGGAGGATTTTATGCATGCAAGACTTGCAACGCCCCTCTTACCTTTCAGTAGATCTGAATCCCCCCAAAATTAAAACACACAGGAGGAACAAATAAGACAGACTGACATGGTTGACAATGAGGTTATCACTTTACAGTAAAGAAAAAATGTATGCAGAGACATACTACACAACAAATGATGGACTTCATGAACAGGACATGTGAAATGTTAATACAAGACAACAAAACAAACATGGCTGATGGCTGCTGTCAATTGTGATTCTGATTTGGCACTTTCAGAAGCTGAAATTGAATTTGAAAGATTTCAAATATTCCAAGGTACATTATATATAATTTAATTAATATTTAATATATAATATTTCTATACTGAATTTATGTCCTGAATTAGCTTTCGTGAGTTGAGACCATCCAGTTCCAATGATATTTACTCCATTGCTTCAGCAATAATAATGACAATATGACCAAACATGTTTAAAAAAAATACACACAAATATAAAACATACATTTAAAAAAATATGATAATAAATATTACAATAAAGATTAAGGATGACACAAAACAAAGGATGAAAAATAACAAATCACAGCAATAAATCCATCATTAACGTAAATGAGGAAGGCAATTGATTTGACACTCGAAATGTGGTAAATGAATGAAAATGTAAAAAATGTGTGAAGTATTTTTCAGTCATATAATACACAGGTTTGCTCCTGCGTTCTTTAAGCTGTTTTGTGGTGAGGCCAAAGATGTTTACATTCATCTCAGAGGAATGAAAAAATTACGGTCTGAATCCCTGAGCAAGAGAAGTAAGTTTGCTTTCAATCAGTTGTGAAATAACAACAACATCACTTTAACACTTTAACATTTTTCTTATCAAAGTGATATGAATAGGTGTAGATTAACTCCTATAAGTTGTTTTCCTCACCTGTACTCCCCAAATGTCCCATCGTCTTCTTTCATGGGCTGAATTTCTGGGTCTTGATGGGCATCTTCTTTTTCTTTTACTATGAGATTGGAAAATCAACAAGTTGTGTGGTATTGAAGTTCACAGGGTCCACATGTGTATGCAGAATCTTAAATATTTCTTATTTTATGTTACAGATTTTTTTTTTGATGTGGCCTGTGCATCGTTTAAAAGACTTGAGATTCAGCATTAGCACCACACAGATGTACTTAACTTCCAGTTTCACACATCAATTTTGTACATTCACTTACCTGGATATTTGCCTCCTTTGTTCCTCTTTATAAAGCAAACGATGAGGAGCACCAGGATCAGCAAAGCAATGGCACACATCAGCCCGATAAACCAGCCCTGCGTGGCTATGTCAACCTGCTTGCTAGTCATGGCTGCAGAAAAAAGAGAGGACAAAATTAACCAATCCTCACTTTTCTTTCATTTTAAATGTTATTTATATATATATGTAATTAATTTATCGTGCAGATGTCACACAAAACAACAACAACACAAAATATTGGCATCTACAGTAAAGTAAAAAATGAACATGAGCTGAACATCAAGGTAACAAAAACCTCAAATCCTTGTTTTTATGACGTTAACAAGAAACATGGATTTGAGGAAGTGTATTTAATTTAATAAGACAACCGCTGTAGGATGGCAAAGAAAAAAGGAAGGAAGAAAAGATGGACAAACGTAATTCTGGCATGCATCTACATTTCCATAAACCCATCTGGACTCAAGAGTAATTTGCTAATATTCCAAACTAAAACTACAGGTAATGTCTTGAACTGAGTCTGGGCGGGGCTTCACGGGTGAGTGACAGGTGAGGTTGATGCTGGTGGTCTACAGACATGGTCTCCTCACCTGGAACTGTAATCAACAGCTCCTCTGTACTGTGGACCGTAGCGTCCGAGTGGTCTTTGGCTACCACCCGAACCCTATAGGACATCCCCGGCTTTAGTCCTTTAATCTGATATGTCCGAGTGCCATTTACAAACTCTGTTTTCCAGGGTTCTTTACCTGGAGAGAAGGGCCGACGGCAGGGGAGATTATGGCAAAACTAATTACATAGCAAAAAGGTTGATTTGATTGATTATTATAGTATAATTTGTATAATAATAATTTGTATATAAAAATATATTACACAAATTCTATAATATATAATATTAAAGGGGTCATATGATGCGATTTAAATTTTTCCTTTCTCTTTGGACTGTTACAAGCTCTTGGTGCATAAAGAAGATCTGTAAAGTTGCAAAGACTAAGTCAAATCTAAAGAGATATTCTTTATAAAAGTTAAGAGTCAGCCACGCCTACCTAAAACGGCTCGTTCTAACACGCCCCCACATGTCTACATCACTCTGTGGGAAGATTTGCATAACGCCGCACAAATGTTCATGCAAAGAAAGAAGGCGTAACTTTTATTCTAGCTGTAGTTTTGTTGTTTCCGCTGCCATTCGTAAAGACGCTGTGTGCTTCGTTGTGAAAGCGAAACTACTTTGTTTGGCCTTCCAAAAATGGACACGACTAGAAATCAATGGTTAAGTTGTATTTACAACACTGTTCCAGAACACTTCAACCCAAATATTCAGATGTGTGCAGCACATTTTATGGAGGACTGTTTCCTGATCCTGGTAGAGTAGACTACAATGCCGGCTGTTCTGACTCAAAGACTGTAAGTACGTCTTTTATATTTAAAGAGTTTTTATATTTTATATATTTAAAGTGAGTTTTTGGGCAGTGTAGAGTAGAGCTTGTTGTTTGTCATTTCTCCGATCACAAATGCAGACATGGTTTTATGTTTACGCGGCGCGATGCAACCCAACGCGTAAAAAGACAGTATAAATCATTATAATCCATAATTATGTCCCCACTGGATGCAACGAATGCCTCGTTTATAATGGGTTTTCATGTTTTTGAATCATTGCTCCGGCCTGACAGGGCATCATCACAGTATGGTGAGGGGCGTAACATTTCCGTCTCACGTTTGAGGTATTCGGCCAATCACAACGCACTGGATAGCTGGCCAATCAGAGCACACCTCGCTTTTTCAGACCGATGAGCTTTGTAAAAATCGACGTGTTTCAGAAAGGCGGGGTATAGAGGAGAAACAATAATGTACAGTATGTGGAAAATAATGTGTTTTTTTTAACCGTAAACCGCATAAACACATTTCATTACACCAAATACACAAAATAATGTTCTTTTTAGCAGCATCATATGAACACCCTTTAAATAGCTTGGTCTATGAGCTTTATGATATTAAACTATGATTTTAAATAAACTTTAAGGAGGACAATCTTACTGTTGTCAACAACATATTCCACATAAACATTCCTATCCGGCCCCGAGTATTCCCAGCTTATCACAGCATGGTCCTCCTCCACCGAGGAGTTCACGCTCCCAAACATCCGACCAGCAGGAGGCGCTGATCAAACAAGGAAAAATACAAGTGACAGAAGAATTTAGAGATTATGAAAAAGAGTCTAGTGGCCCCAAAATCACCTTTATATGTTTATATGTTGCACTTTACTTAAAGCCTATATGTATAATGCATTATAAAGGGTTATTAAAGGGTATAATGCATTATAATTATGCATAATATGGATTGTTATACATTATATCTTGTTCTAAATAATTATAACTGAATTTAAAATACATATTGTAACAATGAACTGACAAGTGTTATGATGTATTAACTGTGGTTACAATTATTCATACAGTGCATCATAAGGTGCATTGCAAAGCATCATTAATGCATTAAAACTACTTTTATAATGCATTATACATAAAGGCTTTAAGTAAAGTGTTACCAAAGTTGCTTCCAATAAAAGCACCAGTATAATTTGTTTGCAAATGCAACTTGATTTGATATTTTATATCTAATCTAAAGAAATTCACAGATTTTAAGTGTCTTTTTAGGATCACCAGAGATGTATTTTTTTAATTACTTACAGTAGATTACCATTGACAATTTTGGGGTCAAATTTTTTTATATTTATGATGGAATTCACTTATGTTCACTAAGGCTGCATTTATTTTTCTGGATTCTTTGATGAATATAAAGTAAAAAAAAAACAGCATTTTTTTAAAAATAAAATTATATTTAGTAATATTATAAATTTCTTTACTGTCATTTTTGATCAATTTAATGCATCCTTGCTGAATTAATGTATTAATTTCTCTTAAAAAAAATGACTGACCCCAAACTTTTGAACTGTACTGTATATGTAACTGTCATCACTCACTTTTTCCTGTAAATCATGTAAAGCTCAAATAATGATTGTGACTTCTTGTGAGATTTTAAAAGGTATAACATCTACAGATTCCTGTTCAATACAGTAGTGATAAGCATAACAATGAAGGAAAGAGAGAAAAGGTGCCGGGGCAGGAGTGTTTGTACCCTTGTGAAACGGGGACTGCAAAGATTGAGTGACAGGGGGGGTTGGTGGTGGTAAAGGGGGGGCTGAGCCTGGAAGAATACAGAGAATAGTGAAACACACAACATGAAACACAAAACATTAGAAAGAGAGAAAACAAGGCAGTGAAAGAGAGAAATGCAGATCTGAGTTAACAGCATGCAGGAACATGCAGTTCACTGGTGCAATGAGAGCTAGTTACTCTGTGTTTCTGAGAGGACGCTGGGGTCAAGGCAGAGAGATCTGGGTCTGTCTTATCATATGTTTGAACATCACTCTACACTCAAAAACATCTAATGTCCTTGTCTACACTAGTTAAAAGGATAGTTCACCCCAAAATTAAACTTCTGCTATTCACTCACCAAAGCCGTACGACTTGGAATTGAAAATAATTTCATATTATGAACATTTTTACACAATAATCAGTTGTTAACCTCCAAAACTGTCAAAAAGGGCAATAAAGGAAAGCCATATGACTCATGTGCAACAGTTTGTGATACGATAGCATTATTGTGATGAATGGACCAAAATTTAAGCCATTGTACACTGATAATCTTCTCCTGCAGTGAGTTAACTGCGACTGAGTAAATGTTACGATTCAGTTCAATTCATGAATAATTTCAATTAATAAACAAATCATTTAGTCCAATTTGTGAACTTAAACAGCATTTAAAAGAACCGACTCAGAGGAATGATTCACTCATTGATTCAGTTCTCGAATTAAACTCACTGACTCAGTGACTCTTGAATAGTAGCAGTTCTTGAATTACATTTACATTTAGTCATTTAGCAGACACTTTTAGAGAGAGAGAGAGAGACAAAAGAAGACAAAGGTAGAGGGGATATACTGTAAGTAAAAGCCACCTGACAACCAAAATAGGTTGCTTCTAAATATATACAGTAAGTCACTAAATATGATGCTGTTAGAAGGTACATACATACAAAAAAAAAAAGTTTAATCATGAAAATTAAAAGGCCAGAACATCCTTATTACTTACACAGACAGAATGAAAAAGGCAAAACAAAACAAAAAAATCAATGTATAATTGTAAAAATCAATCAATCAATTAATTAATAAATTAATACATTTTCTTAAACATTATTGTCTTGTTTTCCAACAGAATTGTAATATATCTCTAAAACAGCATCTATTTAATTGAGAAGCAAAATTGCATAAAACATTAGAATGTTTTAAAAAAATTAATACAACATTTTGTGAAGTTGTATGCTTCAAATAAGATTTAAAAAACTGATAAAGAATATGACATAGTGACAAACTGTTAAAGTTGTGTTAAATCTATTTTTTAAATAATAAAATGTTAATAAAAATATAAAAATAAGTCAAATATAAATAAACAAACGAACAAATGGCATGTTATGTACTTTTAAAATCTATTTTTTAAATAATAAAATGTTAATAAAAATATAAAAATAAGTCAAATATAAATAAACAAACGAACAAATGGCATGTTATGTATGTGTTAAATCTATTCATAGAGTATGCAACCCTTAATGAATTAAAAGCATTATATTGTAGACGTACAACATGGACTACGAACAAGAACACTCCGATTCAGGAAACTGAGGATTGAAACAAAAACCTTTGTACAAGTTTTATATTGCTTGCAATTTATGTGAAGCCACTGTTGAGGATAGAATACTGCACCTGGATCCTTGCCTCAAATCCTGAAAATATTATATTGTAAAATCATTCACAAAGCTAGTCCTCACCTTCATCCACCATTGTGAAGCCCTCTTTTGTGACAATGGGGCCAGAGCCCTTGATAGTCATGGCGTTCAAATAGAACTTGTAGTGAGTGCTGTGCTTGAGGTTTTCCAGAGTGATGCTGGTCTCGTTTGCTGGTAGAAGCAGCTCTTTGAGCGGCCCAAGTTCATCTGTTTTATTGACTGCAAGGAGAGAGAGGAGAGTTTACAGAGAGGATGAAAAGTGTAAGTGATCGGCATCTTTGTATAAATCAACAACAAAATCCCATAAAACATGACCCAATTCAGACTTACTAGGTTGGTATTTGAGCAAGTATCCTGTCAAGTGACCGTTATATTCTACAGGTGGCACCCACTTCACAATCAATGAGTCCAGGTTCAGATTTTGGATTTTTAAATCTGCAGGAGGCCCAGGAACTAAAAAAAATGTATATAGATTATTTTCCTTTAAATAATTCTTCATACTTTGACAAGTGAGTACATATAGTAAGTACACACTCTACCTCCCTCTGGTGTTTCAAATATGAGATTGGAGCTGGTGGGTCCATCTCCTTTCCTGTTGAAGGCTCTAATGTTGAGGGTGTACTGGCTGTAGGGATGAAGGCCGATCAGAAGACCCTCCAGCTCACTTCCGTGAAAGATGAGCTCCTGTGGTTTCACGGGCTCAGGGTCTTGCTTGTGCAGGCTTCTCATTTTCCAGTAACTCACCTACAAAATGGCAACATCTTAAGACTGTTTGCAGCTCAAATGTCAACATCTTTAGGTAGATCTCCGTAATTGGTGAATAATATTAGAGATGTAAATGTATTTTCTGTGTTAAGTAAGTACCTTATATCCATTCAGTTGCCCTCGTACTGTTGAAAGAGGAACAGCGTCCCAGCGCACTTCGGCCACTGTCCCATTCTGAACCGAAACTTTTACGTTCTCTGGGGCCACATTTGGTACTAAGTTGACAAAGAAAAAAAGTTTTTTTTAAATTACAATTTGTAAAGGAACTATATTCCGTATTTCTAGGAATCTGACCACCATCGCGGATAAACATTTTCAGTGTATACATGTGTACATGTGACGCCTGTTTAGATTTTGGCCCCAATCAGCATAATATAATATAATATAATATAATATAATATAATATACTGACAATGAATACAATTATGTAAAATAATATTTAAATTTGCATTAATATAAATATAATGCTATGTGAAATAATATATTATATTAAAATAATCTTGATATAAATATTAGTGCTGTCTAACGATTAATCGCATCCAAAATAAACGTTTTGTTTACATAATATGCGTGTACTGTCTATATTTATAATGCATATATAAAAACCACACATACAGTATATATTTTGAAAATATTTGCATTTACATTCATATAATTAATATTATATATAAATATATTTAATATATGAACATAACCTTTTTTCTTAAATATATGCATGCATGCGTGTGTATTTATATATACAAATATACACAGCACACACACATATATTATGTAAACAAAAATTAATCACGATTAATCATTTCACAGCACTAATAAATATATTTGAGTGCTTTCTGAAGCTTACTCACAGTCTTCTCCTGAGTATCCCAGCACCACTTCTGGTCTGGGACCAGAACCGTAGTCATTGACCGCTTGCACGGTGACTTCATAGGGTGCAAAAGTGGGCGTTCCTGTCACCACATATTGCGAGACATTGGCCAGAGTGAGTGAAGTCCATTGCGGATCCAGATCTTTCTGTCTCCAGCTCACCTTGTACTGTAAGCCTGGACCGTTCGACTCCAGTCCAGTCAGCTCCTGCTCACCAGACATTAAAAGGAAACCACATAAACTAGGAACTAGGAACTCAGCTAAATTAGTAGGTATAGCATTAAAAATAAAGGTTTGTTATTGAGATCTATGGTTCCTCGGAAGAACATCCATGGAACCTTTCCAATGCACAAAGGTTTTCTGTAGTAGAAAAAAAATCTCATTCACCCTAAAAAAAATGATCTGATTAAGTACTGACCACTGAAAGGTTCTCTAAGAAACCTAAAATGGTTCTTCAATAACATTGCTGTGAAACCCCCCTTTTGTAACCTTTATTTTTTGGATTGTACTGAATCAAATCAAATCATAAGTGTTTTACCCTCCAAGTTATTGTCATACTGTCAGGTGACGTTCCAATGACTTCAACGTCTGATGGATTCCCGTCAGGCCCTGTGAGAATCACAATCAAACTTTGATTCATAAAAATACAAGGACGTTTAAAGATTCTATTTTCATGCTAGGGTAACTCACGTGCAGGGTTGGTTCTGTACTGTCTGGATGGAGCGCTGGGTTCACTCAGTCCCACGTCATTGAGTGCCAGGACCCTGAAGGAGTAATACACATACGGAGAAAGCTCCAGGTGTGCTGTGGTGCTGGTTACTGAGACTTCAGTCATATTGACCCATACTCCAGGCTTGTGGAGCGAATCTTCATATTGGATCAGGAACACTGAAGTAACCAATATAAAGGGATCAGAAAAGCAGACCTACTGTAAATGTTTCTGTTGACCTATTACGTGTATCACCAATTGATCTACCACAAGGTAACAAACAAAGAACTCACATTGAATAGGACTATTGTTTTCATCACCAGGGGTCCATGTAAGCTGAACACTGAGCTCTCGTTGGTCTGTCAGCTCCAGGTCTGTGGGCGGGTCTGGTTGCTCTGGAAAACCAGATTTTATGAGACACAAAACTCCATCCAGCTCAATTACACCAGACATTAGAAACATGCAACACAAGCCCAAATAAAAAAAAAAGAATATACCACCAACTTAAAAAAAAAATGTCACAGACTGAAATGTGACATTCTGTTAAAGGCACGATTTTAAAGTGTCAAACCAATCTCATGAGAAAACGTATTTAGTTCACATTTTAGAGAATCCGTGGCAAATTCGTATGAATTTGTACGATTTGAGTCGTACAAAAACAAACAATTTTTAGAAAAAATAAGCATCAAGGTGAACCACAAAACTAAACTCAGTGGGGTGTAAGCAGATGAATACATAAACATGAGATTGTACAAATTTGTTGCTAACTCATCAAAATGTAAATTAGTCACAAATTGCCATGAGAGTCTGTTGGTAAAGTTGAAACCACACAGGTCTTTATTTCCAAACGAGGTCAGGAAAAGTTTAGTGAGATGCCTCATTTGCGAAAACTAAAAACCAAAATTGCCTTTAACAGTTTATGTATCAATGGGAAACATCCACAAAGCACATTCATAAGCACATATCAGGAAGGTGATGAGGGATAAACAAAAAAAGCAAAAATACAAATGCATCAAATGGATTTAGGACCTGTTTGGGAACTGAAAGAAGTGCATTTTACCCATTATTATAGGTGGTGCTGGTGTGGCCTCTGACAAGGAAAGCAGGTTTGAGGAAGTCAAAAGTTAATTATACAAAAAGTATATATATTCAACGGTACAACAGCACCCATATAAAAATCTAGGAAGCCATATTGTATAATGTACAGGTTCTGAGAAAATGACTGCCTGAAGCAGGTGAGAGTGTTAAGAGTGATGTATAAACTGAGCGTACCGACTACTGTGAGCATGGCGCTGGCTGAATCTTGGTCAAGGGTGGTGTTTCTGATGCAGGTGTAGTTGCCCTCATCATCCTCTCTCACGTCATGTATAGTCAGACTGTCAGAGCCCACCTCAAATCTACACACACAAACACACAAACACACACCCGCTAGTCAGGCCACCTTTCAGAGCAAATAAACTGAGACTTCATCATTTTTACTTTTCTCAAACTTCACAAATTAACATTTAGATCAAAAGTGCTTTTTTGTGAATGGATTTTGATTTTATTTTTCTAAATGTTTCTCTTGTATACTGTATATACAGTACTCTGCCGTTCAAAAGTTTGGGGTTGGTACGTTTTTGAAATATTTTTTGAAATTACTCTTTTATGCTCACCAAGGCTTCATTTATAATAAAAAAATACAGTAAAAAAATTATATTGTTAAATATTTTAATTTAAAATAACCATTTTCTATTTTAAAACATTTTAAAATATAATTTATTCCTGTGATGGAAGCCATTACTTCAGTCTTCAGTGTCATATTTTGTCACATATCATTACTGATTTGGTGCTCAGGAAACGTTTTTTTATTATTATTATTACTACTACTACTATCAACATTGAAAACAGTTGTACTGCTATATTTTTGCTATATAATTTTTTTTTTTTTTTGTGGAAACTGATACATTTGTTTTCAGGATTATATGATAAATAAAAAAGAACAGCATTTATTTGAAATATAAATCTTTTGTAACAACATAAAAATCTTTACTGTCATTTTTGATCAATTTAATGCTTCCTTGCTGAATTAAAGTATTACATTCTTTTATTTTTTTTAAAAGAAAAAAAAATCTTACTGACCCCAAACCACTTACAGTAGTGTATTTCTTTTCAAATAGGAAAAATGCCAATAAAGAAAAAAATACCCAACTGGTTTATCTGCAAATTATTTTATTTTAAAATGTAATTCTAAAATAAACAAAATAAAACATTAAACAATCTCCCTCGCTTGTATCAAGCACAGTGCCTCAGGTGCTAACCCCTGCTTCAGATGGGGCTTATATTTGAACAAAAATTGCAGCAGTGGTTGCAGGTCATACCGAGTGTCATCGGGAAGCTCCATATTGTCTTTGAGCCATATCATGGAGGGAAAGAGAGAGGGGTCATGTTTGACTTTACACTCAAACACAGCCATGCTGTTTCTCTGGACCACTTTATACCCAGGCTGTCTGATGATCCGTGTAGCCTCTGCGGAAAGAAAACAACATAAATCTTGCTTATTTCCCTCATATTTCCCATCATACTACTACTACTACTACTATTCATTCACTTAGCATATTACAAATACACAGATTTAACCAAAACAAATTAAATTAAGTTTTCACTCACCTTTCACTTCCAGGTAAACATGATTTTCTTTGTTTCCAAGACTGTTTGAGGCAATGCAGGTGTATTTGCCACTGTTTAGTGGCCGAGCCACATTGATCTCTAAGGTATTGTTTTTATGAATGATGTACGAGTCGCCATCCACTATGCTCTGACTGTCTTTAAACCTGCAGATAACAGAAGCAAAATCACCATGCAACATAAACTCACAGTAAACACGTTTGGGTATTAGAGGCAAACTTAAAAAGAATGAAACAAATAAAAAATAAAATAATATCTCACCATGTGATCTTTGGAAGTGGCGAGCCAAACGAAGCACAGTCTAACAGAGCCCTACTGTTAGTGACGACTGAGTACACATGATTTGGAGGAGTCAGCACCCTTGGAGGTTCAGCTGAAATGTAATGTAATATATGTCATTTACCATACATAATTGAAAAATATAGAATAGAATAGAATAGAATAGAAATGCATATACACTAACATACCCAAGACACTGACAAAGGCATTGGCCAGCAGGTAACCGTACTCATTGGAGGCGTTGCACTGGTAAACAGAGCTTGAGCCGGTCTGAACATCACTGAGGATGATATTGCCATTTTCAATTTTCCGACTGGGGTCCTTATGTGAGTCTATCAAGGAATCACATCATAATTATACTCAAAATTAAACTATAATCAAACCATTCTTCTGAAAAAGTAATTAGATGTGCTACAAGCTACTAACAAGCATTAGCAAACTACATTATTTTAAATATATCAGATGATATCATTTATAATTTAATCAGAGCAGTTCATATATTTCATATATTCATATATTTAATATTTCCCACTGGCACAAAAACAATAAAATTAATTAGAGTGAAAGCATAAACTTAAACAGAAACAATACAACAACAAAAAATAGGCAAATAAATAAAAACACTTAGTTTATGCAAGTGATAAGCAACATTTAAATAAATATTATGGTATAAAAACAAACAGGATTATTGAATCATTTTAGAGAATCATTTTATTTACAGGCACTGTACAAACAAACTGATTAACAATAAATCAGAACTTCCTATATATCAATATAAAAATATTTGTTGAAAATAGTAGCTAGATACTGGAAAAGCTACATAAAGTTCACGGAAAGTGGTTATAGATAAAAGTGAGTGAGTGGGCTTTACATACTTTCAATGGGAATTCCGTTGACAGACCATGTGACCGTGGGTTTAGGGTTGCCTTCTGCCCGGCAGGTGAGCATTCCAGATTCTTTCGGGGCCAGGATGAGGTTCTGAGGGGCACTGATCCAAAAGGGAGCCGCTGTGGAGATAAAAGGAAAGTTTTCAAATCAAACAGACAAATTTGAAAATTTGAATTTAGACTGCTTCCTATGCAACAGATTAGAATTATTTCATCATATATTTTAAGATATCTGGCAAACCAGCCAGTATTTTCTGAGTAACTGGAAACACAAAGGGTCTTTCAGATCAGCTCAAGTCCATGAACAGATCAGGATGGCATCCCGGGGTCAGTGAATGATGTGACTAAACAAGATTTTTGAGACGTGACAGATGAAAAGACGTCCTGTGACAGACCTCTGACCACTACAGTGATGATGTGATGGTTGCTCCCCAGGCGATTCTTGGCTAAACAGCGGTAATCTCCCCCATCCGCTTCTGTCACCTCCGTTATCTTCAGAGTTTTCTGGAAACTGTGAAATGAAAAACGGCCGCTTGGCAGGTCCCTGTTCACCTTGCTCCAGGAGATATCTGGCGTTGGACTGAAAAACACAATAAAGTCAAACACTTTTGAACTGTTTATGCAAATCTATTGATGCAATCTGACCCCAATCAAAAGAAGAAACGGACATGGTTACAAAAAACCCCAAACAGCACAGTAAGATGCACATTAGCCATTCTTCGACCCAAGAGAAAGCCATTTTTCCACTTCCTCCTACTTACAGGCCATCAGCGATGCATTCCAGCTGCAGCGTGTCTCCTTTCAGGACCATGGTGGTACTGTGCGTTCCTGGTGGGTTCATGAAAGTGGGCGCTCTCTCCCCAGATGGACTGTCTAGAACATAGATAGGCCACAATCAGACATATTTTATAACCAGCCAGCTATTGCCCAGTGTTGCCCAGCGACAGCCCCAAAACATTACTGCTCTAGAGGGGATCTGCATGGAGGAATGGGCCAAAATACCAGCAACAGTGTGTGACAACCTTGTGAAGACTTACAGAAAACGTTTGACCTCTGTCATTGCCACCAAAGGGTATATAACAAAGTATTGAGATTAAATTTTGTTATTGACCAAATACTTATTTTCCACCTTAATTTGCAAATAAATTCTTTAAAAATCCTACAATGTGATTTTCTGGATTTTTTTTTCTCATTTTGTCTCTCATAGTTGAGGTATACCTATGATGAAAATTACAGGCCTCTCTCATCTTTTTAAGTGGGAGAACTTGCACAATTGGTGGCTGACTAAATACTTTTTTCCCCTCTGTATGAGAGGGGAAAAAGATCCTGATTTGGTGTGCAAAACCACACACGAACGAGGTAGATAAAACTAGAGGTGTACAAACAGCATATTGCTGGTCAAATTTGGCACTATAAATGGAAAACTTATAGGGACATCTAAAAAATTGCCCTTATGTCTTTTATCAAGTGAACCTCATATTGAATGACAATAATTTTATCCTTCCATTGCTTCTTTTGGATGGCATTTAAAAGAGAATGGAAGGATCCAAATGAAAAATATAATAGAAATGAACAATGTTTTAGTGAGATATTTTATAGTACCTTATACAGTGTTGCATACAGAATGTAATATGCAACACTAATTCATGTATTCAGTTTAAAACAGGGAAAGGAGAAAGTTTAGTAACCAGTAGATGTGTAGACACTGCCGAAATGTTAATTAGACAATTAAAACAATGAAAAAGGACTGATTACCATTCATATACAGTAATCTTGGATATTTTGTTACACAATGCCAATGATAGTCAACTCCTGTAGTGCTGGCTTCAGTCCTTTTGTTAAATCTGACAAAATCAGTTTTCATTAAGAAGATGCAATTAAATGGATATTAATATCAAGTGCAGTAAAGCATGAGACCTTCATAAAGATGAAGTTGTTTGAGGTCAGGGTTGGGATTCTAGAGAAGTGGGTTATATTTCTGGTTATAGGTGATATATTAGGTAATGAGCTATTCCTGGTTAGGCGGAAACACAAGTGATGGGAGGGATGAAGGCTGGGTTCACTTGGAGAAGTTCTGCTAGCACTCACCACCCCAAAAATCTGAGCCATTCAAAAAAGCTGCCAACACAGTGTCATTCATAGCTTCAACTGGAATACAACAGAAAATAATCAGCATGCAATGCTTTACATTTACGGGTCTAGACAGAACAGGAAAAAACTGAAGAGGCATTTAAAAATAAAAGGGACAATGTGACACTGTCACTTTAATACTCACTATGGCTGTCAAAGTGTTTATTCAGTACAATTATTTTTTACAAATTACTGTACCAAATTATTGTATTTTTTATTTATAAAAGGGGGGGGGGGGATTAAATAAAAATACATTAAAACAAAATAAAAAAAATTATTCAAAATGTACGCATAAATTCTGCAATAAGGAAGTTTTCATTGCTTCACACAATATTTAATGTCTTATCAAGAAATGTGGGTCTTTTCTTGGGGCAAATACAGATATATGCAATTCTTTGTGTATTCATTTAATAAATTAATAAAACTTTTTTTCATAGATTGACAGCCCTAATAATAACATATAAAAATATGAATCTGTATATATTGTGCAAGCTTAAATCAACATAAAAAGGCAGAGTCCTATTCCTTTTAAAATCTATTTAAAAAACTGATTTACACAGATGCTTGTTTGGAACAGAAATTGGTGACTCTATTTGTATCAGCAGACTAAAAACACTTACTGTCCAGCACGTTGACATTGATGGGCTGTTTCTGTTGGATAGTTTGAGTGTGTGGGAAGCGGGCGTAGCAGATGTAGTCGTTTCTGGTGTCTTCCATGATCACGTTGCAGAAATACAGGTCTCCGTTTAAAGCCTGGGATACACGACTGTTTTGGGGAAGTCTCTGGAAATCTGAGACAAAACAGAGTATGTGTTTTTTAGTTGATTTTTGGCCTTTACTCGAGTAGTATGCTTAGTAGTAAGCATACAGTATAAGTTCATTGTGAACACTATTTGCCAATAAAAGAAGGACCATAAAATAACAATAAGCTAAACCTGCTAAACAGAGCAGGGACTTTTACATACTTGGGTTGCCATGTAAAGTATATGAAAACATAACCAAATCAGACATTCAGTGGGTGCTTCCACTAGAACGTGCAAGACTGACATGTGTGGTAAGTTACTGTCACAAAACTATGTGGATATATGTGATATATCTTACTGTTATCCATCCAGAAGATGATTGGAGGAGGTAGGCCAGCCGGGGGTCTGCACTGCAGCACTAGAGACATTCCCCTCTGCACCGTGATTGGTTCAATTTTCTCCTTTGACCACAAGGGGGACCCTATGAAACAGAATTGGGCCCTCAATAATAATAAAAAAAAAACTGACAGGAGGTGACTCCAAAAACATTAACAAAACAGTCCTGTGGCGATTTATTCTAATTAGATGTGTCTGTCTTACTTGACTGACGGATGACAATGTTATTGGACATGGCAGAGCCGTGCTCGTTGCGAGCAATGCACTGGTAAACACCCTCATACGCCTCTGCCTTCTCTCCGCTGATGTCAATGACCAGAGTGCCTGAGTTGGGCTTCATGATAACTTTGGAATCCTTTTCCACATCGAAATGAGTGCCATTACGTGTCCATGAAAAGCTAGATTGAGAAGAGTGAAAATAGAAAATCAATTACGACAACATGCATGCACAGTGACATTACAATCGATTTTTTTTTTCATTTACAACAACACTAATCAATCATCACTTGTCAATAAAGTTAATTCCTTAACTTTTTGAATGTCTACCCACCCTTGTAAGTCATTCAGATCTTTTTAAAGAGAAACGTGAAAGGAGAAATTTGGCAGAATGTTCAAGCTGCTCTTTTCCATACAAGAAACTGTTGATTTACATGGGAAAAACTCCAAAATAAAGGACAAATAAAGCATCACAAAAGTGGTCCATATGACTTTTGTGCTATATTTCTAGTCATTTGAAGCCTTACAATAGTGTTGTTGTGTGAGAAACAGTCCAAAATTAATGCTGTTATATCTTAAACAAGTTAAATTACAGTCTGTTCTTTACATAATGCTGTTGTATGATTTCAAAAGACTTACATCATTGTACACAAGTCACTTTATGCTATAATTTTAGGATGTTTTTTATGACCTAAAAATGAAAATGCGCAGAAATTTACTGACTCTCAGGGCATCCAAGATGTAAATGAGTCTCTTACTACAGATTTGAAGGAATTTTGCATTAATCAAATCATTACACAAATTTCACATTACATTTTATAAAAACATCACAATAATCTGTAAGTAATTCGCATGACTCCAGTTGTTGAATTAATGTCTTGTGAAGTGAAAAGCAGCATGTTTGTAAGAAATAAATACATAATTAAGGCATTTCAACTTAATAAACCTTTCCTTATGTGCAAAATATGAACCCATAATCCATAATAATGCTTCCTCTGGTGAAAAAGTGCATCCCCTGTCGTCCTCTCACATCAAAATCCACCAACATATTTGTTTAGAGCGGTTTTGGACGTTTTCGCTTGTAAACGGTGCTTCATCTGTGCATATTTCTCTCCTGATTCAGATTAAATGACTTTTTCACTGGAGAAACCAATATTATGGATAGAGAACTCGTATTTTAAGGTTTGAAGTTAAAAACTTCTTCATGATGGACTTGTTTATTACAGATTTCGTGTCACAAGACATTAACTGATGAACTGGAGTCGTGTGGATTACTTGTGGATTATTGTGAAGTTTTTATCAGCTGTCTCATTCTGACGGCACCCATTCACTGCAGAAGATGTATTGATGAGCAAGTGATAAAATGCTAAACTTCTACAAACCTGTTTCAATGAAGAAACAAACTCACCTACATCATGGATAGACAGAGGATGAGTACATTTTCAGCAAATTTTCAGGAAGACTTTGGTAGGTGTTAAGCGCCAAGCATCCGTCCACAGCAGTGGAATCTGCAGTAGCGGTAACCATGGTGATTCAAAGTGACACCCACCTGGGATGAGGCTTTCCTTTCGCCTCGCAGTGGATAACGATGTTCTCCCGAGGGTCGATGATGTAATCCTTGAGGGACTGATGCGTTATTGTGGGAGGCTGAGGCACTGAAGCACAGAAACCAGCGTAAAGACAAGCATCTCTATTTCCCCCACACACACACACACACACCTTGGCACAAACCAGCACAGATGCACCACCTTTGCAGAAACTGATTCTGCAAGAAAATATCTAAAAATATAAAATTGCCCAGCTTTAGTTTATCAGTGTAACCAAACCCAGAGAGACAAACAACCAAAGAGCATGCAGCATGCACACAAACTGTCATGGAAGTTCTTGTTGGCATGACAGATCATTGCTATAATTTACATATAGCTTTATATTTGGGTGATTAATGTTAAATAAAGGATAAAATATGTTAATATTCATATCAAACCCATAAACACTTCAAAATGAAGAAAGCAAAAGACACAAGTTAAAGTAGACCTAATTCACAACAAATTTCACAGCAAAAGTGCCAAGACTTACATCCCTCCAGAACTTTAGCTTTTTTGTCCAAATGAATCAGGAATACATAAGCAGAGAGTAAAAGAGTTCAAATTAGTGTAAGAGAAGAAGAGAGAAGATCAAACAAAAGCAGGTTCCCTCAGTGAAACTTCCGGAGGTGTGTTGGGCATTCATTACCCATCATGCAACTCTCATGCCATTTCATTCTCCTAATGAAGTTCTGATGATGCTGATTGTTTGTCAATGATACATTGATTTGACCACCCTGACAATGGTGCTTCATGCATTATAGACATTAGACTATAGAAGATTTCAAAATTCTGGATTGTACAATAAGATGGAGTTGAATCTTGGCACTACTTTATCCTAAAAATGTGCTTCATTCTTTACCCATGTGTTTAAACATGAATAATCATTCCTTCTGGTGGTCTTAAGTGCTTTTCCTTTCCTTTTTTTTGGAGTCAGTAAGATTTTTGAATGTTTTTGAAAGACGTCTCTTGTGCTCACTAAGGCTGCATTTATTTGATCAAAAATACAGTAAAAATAGTAGTATTTCAAAATATTATTACAGTTAAAATAACTATTTTCTATTTTTTATATACATGTTAAAATGTATGAAATTCCTGTGATGGCAAAGCTGAATTTTTACCATCATTACACCAGTCTTCAGTGTCACATGATCATTCGGAAATCATTCTAATATTCTGATTTGGTGCTCAAGAAACATGTCTTATCATCAATGTTGATATTCTGCTGCTTAATTTATTTCTGGAAACCGTGATCATTTTTTAAGGATTATTTGAATTAATTATATATTTTGAATATAATATATATTGATGAATATGCATTTTAAAAGAACAGCATTTATTTGAACAACAAATTTGTAATCTTTTGAACAACTTCATGCGTTATTGCTAAATAACAGTATTAACAGTATTAGTATTATATATTCTATTACATTTATATAATATAATTTTATATAAATTATAATATATACAATTATATAAAATATATTATATATATAATATATCAATTATATATTATAATTTTCTCATATATCTCATATAGTCATAGAGTTGATTATCACAGACAAAGAGCATGTGATAGAAATAGAAAGATGGAAGGAGAAAGCAAAAGGGTGACCAATGCTCCTAAAAGTCCATGTATATTCTGCTTACACAGTAGTAATGCTGACTTAACACACTGTCAGTATGTAAATGTGAAACATTTCTCTAGAGAGCAGCAGAAGCTGAGAAAAGAGAAACGCACTGCGAGGACTCAGTAACATACTCTACTTAATTTCCATTTTAATAATTGAATTATGAAAATCTGAGAATCTTTAATTTTATTTCTAATCTTGTCTAAAAATGTCTTCAGAATCACATGTGAACCACTTTCTCATTTTAAAATAGGTTAGGTAGAAAACTAGATTTTTTGTGCACTTCTGTCAAATTATATCTACTTTAGTGCGATTTATGACATCACATCAGATTTAATTTTCTTTCACTGTGCAATACTCACGGTCTAGAGGCACTTCTAATGCAGTGGTCATGTGACCCAGCAGCAGCAGCATCACAGCTCCTCCACAGCGCGTGCAACTCCTCTTCATGTCCATGGCAGGGTGTGTTACATGAAAATCCTTCCGCTCCAGGTCAAAGCAACTGGGCCTTGTGATTCGCACTCAATGTGATCATTCAAACATAGAGGGGCAACTACGATTAGCCAGCAAGACTGAAAGAGAAAACAAATAGAACAACAATGACCTTTTATGCTAGTAAAAGCACAAATAGATGGCAAGATCTTTATTAGGGAATCCGTGGTGGAGACGGACAGTTCGCATGGCCTCAGATCATCCTGACATACTCAGAGACATGTGAGGGCGCTCAGCTGGAAGAGACGGGGATGCTGTGATGGCAGCACCCTCAGCACTGACATATGGATGTCAATACACATGGCTGAAGCACAAAATTACACAGCCTGCTGTCTGGCTCCTAAGAGGTGGGTTAAGATCCAAAAAAACCACACAAAAAAACACGCCTTTCTTGCTCCAGAAAGCCTTTTGTTTTATTGTTCAGCTTTATGCATGCACTGAATGGAAATTAATGAAGCACATCTTTTCAGATGGGTTAAAACATTATGTGATTAAAAAAATGCAATGCTCTTCATAAAATAAAATATAAAATTAAATAATCAGCATTGGAGAATGTAACTAGGGTTGTCGCGATTCGTCGATTTTATTCGACAATTCGATTTTTAAAAATCCTCGACTTCATTTTGCTCGCGTCGACTACCTGGCAAAATACCGGAAGTGATGCATATCAGACGAGAATGAATAAAACTAATTTTTAGTCTGTTTTCCAAGGCTGCAAGATATATTAAACCCATTTAAAAATAGTTAAGTTAAAATAGTTAATTATTCACAAAATTAAGCATAATTGTGAATTCACAAACGCTACGATTTAATTAAATAATTATATGTGATGCAGTTCTAATACAGTATATGCGCTTTAATTATTTACATGCGTGTAGGTTAAGTACATGCATCACACAGCGGCTCCGTTCACAGTAGTTCCACAGGAACTGTTATCATTTTCATTTGTGGAGCGTCTCAAACTCCATGTCTGCATGTTGTTGTGACTTTGGGTTTATTATAACGTTCATCTGGGAACGCAATGCCATTTCATCAGACTTGTAAGGTAAATCATTTATAAATCTACGCAAACACAGGAGAATACATAGCGGTTTCAAAATAAAAGCTCAAACCCTCACTCTGAGTTTACACGTTTTCATGTCCACATATTAATTTAATTACAGTGGCTGTAGCATTTCTGTCCTAAAATAATGGCCAAATATTAAAGATTAAGTGGACATTTGAATGAAATGGTGCTTGGTTAATATTAAACAAGTAGCCTATTAGATCACACAGCAATGTGTAAAAGTAATCATCAGGCCATTGACGCCCTCTGCAGGCTTTTGTCATAATGTGTAATGTACATTAGCTCTATTGTTTATAATACATTATGTATT
Source organism: Sinocyclocheilus grahami (assembly GCF_001515645.1). NCBI lineage: Eukaryota > Metazoa > Chordata > Actinopteri > Cypriniformes > Cyprinidae > Sinocyclocheilus > Sinocyclocheilus grahami. The sequence continues at coordinate 908,998 of NW_015505269.1, read as the reverse complement.
TTAACAGTTTTGTTCAATAAAACCATATGATTTCTTGCTTTTGATACTTTATTTGAACTAATTATTATTGCCTCATTGCTATTATATATGTATTTTAAGTAATTTTAAAGGCTATTGTTCACTTACATATTTTTATTACCACAAAACAATTTATTATAATTATAGGGCACTATGAAATCTGTTTTGTTACTCTGTTTTAATGGTTAAATTAAATTGTATTAATCAAAAAGCCTGTCTAATCAATTGAGTTTTACAGTTTTATCTTTACCAAATTTTGTTTTCCATTATTTTCTGGATTCCATTTGAATGGTTCCATAAAATTTTAATAATCAAAAGCATCTCCAATTAATTGATTTTATTTTTTTTTAAAGTTTAGTTTTCTCCCAGAAATACTGCACATTTACATTTTTCTCCTAAATAAATTCTGGTAAATAATATTTCTGGTAAATACTCCTTTACCAGAACTCATATAATTTTATTATTAGTAGACTAGAGCACGTGGATATGTTGTCATTCTTACACTATAATACTGAACTTTGATTTCAGTGATTTGGACTATGAGATGGACACTTGCTTCTTGCACTTTGTTGCACTTTACTTTTGGATTCCATTTGGTTTAATAAAATATAGTTTAATAAAATATTCTTAAGTAAAATTGTTGATTTTTTCTTAGTGGGAAATAAATAGTTTAGATTAATCGATAAATTAGTCGATAGATTAATCGAAATAAAAAGTCGTTAGTGGCAGCCCTAAATGTAACGTTGCAATACTGTGCTACTTTTGCATTACTTCAACTGATTGAGATTCCTTTTAGAAGTTGAAAGGTGTGTTTCCCAACCTTGGCATGTAGCATAAATATGTTTACACAGGAATCACACCCACTGTAAAACACATTGTGATTATGATGGATGAGTGACTGCAATGTTTTTACAATATATACCCAAGTAAAGCAAGAATATGAGCAGAATCAGGCTGTGTAAAGTTTTCAGTGAGGAAGGAGGAGTATATAATGTGTCAGAGAAGTGAACTAGCATCGGTTGTTCCTGCCAGTAGGTATAGAGAGTGCTATCTGAGTGATTCTGCTGTGTAGTAGGCTGTGTCAGGGAAATGGGCTCTGCTTTGCATAATTCATGAGCTCAGAAACCTTGACGGCATCATACAGCTAAAGAGAGAGAGAGAGAAAGCATGAGTCTGTAAAGCCAAAGATTTATCTCAAGGTGAAGGATTCAAACATTCAAGATAGCGACTGGTTCTTCTGGATATCACATGTATCAAGAGTATCACTTATACCATGATCTGGAATCTACATCATGTTTCTCTATGATGCACAGGACTGGTTTCCTAGATATAGTTTAGGCAGCGATCTACAGTAGAGGTCAGTTGCTTGGACACGGATTAAAAGCAGAATATGGTTTCAAAAATTAAAGCTCACATTAGTCAAAATTTATGGATAGGAAAATAAAAATGAACTCAATAAGATCAAGTGTTGTGGGTAATGACCCGAAACAAAACAAAAAACAAAACAAAACAAAGCAAAGCAGAACAAAACAAAACAGAACAAAACAAAACAATCAAAATCAAAATAATGACAGAAGTGAGTAAAGAAATTCAAGGGCCTATTAACACATTTTCTGGCTGAAGAAAAGGGAAGACTCCCTCAATACCCAAGTAAAGACAAGTAGATTTACCACATTTCAGTATTTCAGACAATGTGCACAGCAAGTCTGAGAGCTGCTATGGTGACAGTATGTGCTCAAGCGCCCTTTGGAAAAACCTGAACCAGTCAGTTGCAGTATAGAGAGAGTGACAGTGACACTGTCTTAAATGGAAACTGTCAATCACATTTCCTGTTGCCATGCAATCAGCTTGACCTTTAGCTATTCTCGAACATAAGAATCTGTGAAAAAACATAGTAGACACTGGCATCTGTGCCTTTTAAGACGAGAGTATGAGATGTAACAAAGACAAAGTCTAGATTCATGTCTGTGCTCTCATATGGTGGAGATGTGCAGTCATGTATAGTCTGTCTAAATTACAAATTTGCATAGCACAAACATCGACTCTAATCATTGCATGTTCCAACACATTTTCTTTGGCAATAATGCATGATTTATGACTGAATGAATTAACCAACCAACAGATGTTGTCCCCGAATTCAGGGTATTAACATTCTGGTCAAATTAACTGAATCAAGACAAACTAATGAAAAATTCAATTACGTCTCTTCATTTTTACATAAATTTTCATAATAGGTCTCAGATTTGTTATTTTTATTCCTTTGGCCTCAAGCCACTTTTGTTGATTAGGAAAGTGTGTGAGGACAGGAAGGCGGGGGGAAAATATTTGAAAATATTATAAGAAATATTATAACATAAAATAATATATATTAAAAAATTAAAATAAATATTTTTATATAATAAGTATTATTATTTTTAATATACTAATATTACATTTTTATATAATAATTTTTAAATATGAATATTTATTTATTTTAATTTAAATAATAAAAGTTTGTTTGCTTTAAATGCTGGCTTGTAGCTCTGGCCCCTTGGCATAATTAGACTTCCCAATAGCTCAGAAGGATGCTTTGGGTAACATCCTGGTCTCACAGAACTGAAGAAAACTGTGATTTGGTTACTGCTGAGTCATTCGTATCATGACAGAATCAACAGAGATGGAGGAGAGATGCTGGTCAGCATAAGTAATCTGATACAGGCCGCTATTTATTTCTCTGATTGGCTGGATGAAGGACTAAAGGCACAGGCATCTGCCTAAATGATGGATCTCAATCTGGGACAGCCGGGCTGCTGAGGCCCCTTTTCTGGATCAACTTGGCTAATGGCCTCTTTATTGGATGAAGGCCACCCTGGATGGGTAAAAAAGATAAACACACTAAAGGGAATATGTGTCACATGCTCAAAGACGCCAAAAAGCCAACCCTTTTATTAACAATTTCCCATATATTTCTAAATGTATATGCAAATATTTTATATTTAGAGACTTTATTCACATAACTTGAATTATTATCCTTAAGTCATTATGCAGATTCACTTTTAGCAAGAGAAATGTTGCCACAGGCTTATCCAAAACCAGTCTATTTTAGTATTCATCTCAGCATAATCCCTGCATAAATTGAGAAGAATATATGCAAATGAAAGACATAATTTACATATGAATGGACTTCTACAGTAAAAAGTGAACAGAGACCATACCGTACAATCAAAGGACTTCATTCATATGGGTTTATTTTGACCACATCCTACTGCTGCCTTTTGTGGGCTTGGCTAACTTGTTGTTTGTGTTGACAAGTGGTCATTCTCTTTCGCAAGAAGAGAGATCAGAAGTCCTTGCTGCCAAACTAACCTTTTTCATATTTGAGTTTATTTCTAGCTATTTAAACGACTTATTATACAAACCTTTTGTCTGTTACCATACCATAGCTTAGAATGTTTGCTTTTTCTACGGAAACTTCTATTAGTTCTAAGTCAGAATACTGTAAGTACGTGAATCCCTTTATTGAAACTTTCATCTATCACATGTGAATACAAGGCCATAGAGTGTGAGAACCATCAACAAAACATCCATCAGGTCAGGGAGGGTCTTTCTGAGTGTTGGTTCTGAATAGGGTTGGATATTACCATGATAATAAGACTCAAAATAGACTCTGAACGTATTAAATATCGCAGACATATTATACACTGATTCACAAAATACTGTGAACCCCCTTAAATTATTTTTTAACATTAATATAATTTACAAATAAAAAAACTAGATGCACTAATGTAAACGCCCTAAAGGCTGGAATACACTTCTGCACAGCTTCTGCCGCTTTAAATTCTCCAGCTCGTTATAGAGACAGAGTGACACGCGAAGCTGCCTTCTTGTCATTTCTGACTTATAACAAAAAACAGAACAATGTCTAAAAGCTGTGATGTGACAAGGTGTACAGTAAACAAGCTAAAAAACCCAGAACTAGAGCATTTAAGGACACAAAAGTAGAGCACAATGTGTCATATTACTCTGAGAACTATGGCCACTGGCGGGAAACGTAAACGGCGACAGGAAACATTCATTATTTTTAACCATGTCAAAGGATTATTTCACCACCCTATGTGAACCTGAGAGGAGGAGATATATTGAGAAACTAAATTTTACTGGTCTATGTCAGTGCCCCTTTTTCTTACCTTCTTTTTGTTTGAGAAATGATCCAACTGAATGGCCCAATGTGAAATACCCTGACATCTACAACTATTTGTGTCCTTAAACGCTCGTTTTTTGGGGTGGACAGCTTATAAAAACATAGTTCTAGGTTTTTTAGCTTCTTTACTGTACACCTTGTCGCACAACAGCTTTTAAGCATTGTTCTGTTTTTGTTATAAGTCAGAAATGACAAGGAGGCAGCTTCCCGCCCCCGGGTGGGCGTGGCCTAAATGCGCTCTGTCTCTATAGCAGGATGGATTCTAAATGGGTGTCAATGTTTGTATCGTTCATCAGCTGGAAAAAGTCGTTCTGAAATGATAAATGAAAATATAGTGATTTCAACGATATCGTTTCTCTGTGCCTTTATCGTTATAGTTGTGGTGTGGACTCTGATATTCTTTAATATTGTTAAAGATTTTTAGAATTATATCTTTATCGTTATCGTGCTTGGTGTGAACGGGCCTTTAGACTATGATTATATCCAGTTGGAGGATATCAAACATGTTTAAAATTTTGAGGCAATTTTAGAACACATTGTTTTTGTTTTCATTTGTCACACAACAAGGTATGTGTTTCTGCTTGAGGTTGTTGTATTTGAAACAACGTAAAAGTCTGGGTAGCGTGTGATGATGTGGTTGTAAAACAAAACAAAACAAAGCAAAGCAAAACAACGCAAAACCAAACACAACAAAATAAAAGCAAAACAAAGCAAAACAAAATAAAACAAAATGCAAAAAAACAAACAAAAAAAAAACAATGTTATCTTTTTTATAATAGTCATTTTAGTCTATTCATCTTATATCAAATTAGTAATTCTTGTTTACTTATATATCGTGCTTGGTGTGAACGGGCCTTTAGACTATGATTATATCCAGTTGGAGGATATCAAACATGTTTAAAATTTTGAGGCAATTTTAGAACACATTGTTTTCGTTTTCATTTGTCACACAACAAGGTATGTGTTTCTGCTTGAGGTTGTTGTATTTGAAACAACGTAAAAGTCTGGGTAGCGTGTGATTATGTGGTTGTAAAACAAAACAAAACAAAACAAAGCAAAGCAAAACAACGCAAAACCAAACACAACAAAATAAAAGCAAAACAAAGCAAAACAAAATAAAACAAAATGCAAAAAAAAACAAAAAAAAAAAACAATGTTATCTTTTTTATAATAGTCATTTTAGTCTATTCATCTTATATCAAATTAGTAATTCTTGTTTACTTATGTACAGTAAACTATTTTGGTACATATACACTGTAAACGTATGTAATATATAATGTATGTCATATGTAATATGTAATGTAAACACTCTAAGCCAGTGGCTCTCAAACAAAAAAACAAAACAAATAAACACAAAACAAAACACACAAACAAAACACACACAAAAAGCTTATTTCAGCCAATTCAGTTTATATCAAATTAATAATTATTGTTTACTTATATACAATAAACTCTTTTGGTACATATGCACTGTAAACATATGTATTCGGTAATATATATCATATGTAATGTAATGTAAACACTCTAAGCCAGTGATTCTTAAACAAAAAAACAAAAACAAAAAAACAAATAAACACACACACAAACAAAACGCAAACAAAAAAAAAGCAATTTCAGCCAATTCAGTTTATATCAAAATACATTTTTTGTTTACTTTTCATAATAAGCTGACCTCAGGGAAAACATGAAAGCTAAAAAGCTTGATTAAAAATATATTGCCAGTTTAAAAGCAATTTAATTGGCAAGATTAAGTATTGTGTTTGTAAACTCTCTCTTTTGTAGTTCACAGCCATCTGAAGAATGTACTCTCAGAAAGAGTACATGGGAAACTTACTTCCTCTGATAGTACAAGTTCTTCTCAACAGCGCCTTCACTCTGAAGAAGACCTGAGTCAAGAGAGCAACCCGGGCTGCTAATTTAACGATCACTCCGTGTCCAGGGCAACACACTTATTACACACACATGCCTATTATAAGAAACACAAAACGCAGCCAAACCCATCCATCTTTTTAATGTAAATCCAAGGAGAGGACACTACTGAGAGAAGCCCTCTCAACAGCTCTCCACTGTCATTGAAGACTGAAAAGAACGAACCGCTCTTTACTTTAGCAGAGGATGCCTTCAGGCCAAACGAGAGGGGGCATGATTAAATGTCTCTTTTCACACCAAAGTCTGAAGCCCTTGAAGAGGGAATTAGATAAAACTGTGAAAAAACAGATGATACAGCTGCTTTATGCTAAACGCTCTTGCAGTTTTAGGGTTAAAGTTTGTTTACAAGCTCATATCTGTTCTCTAGACAATATAATGTTTTGTTTTGCATTTTAATTCATAAAGTACCTCGGGGCCAATTGAATCCCTGTTTACTGAAATGTTTTATGAAAAACATTGCTTTGACTCATTTGCAAGAGCACAAATGAAGTAGAATCAATGAGTCAAGGAAATTGATTCAATTATCTGTCTGAACCGCTCTTTACTTTAGCAGAGGATGCCTTCAGGCCAAACGAGAGGGGGCATGATTAAATGTCTCTTTTCACACCAAAGTCTGAAGCCCTTGAAGAGGGAATTAAATAAAACTGTGAAAAAACAGATGATACAGCTGCTTTATGCTAAACGCTCTTGCAGTTTTAGGGTTAAAGTTTGTTTACAAGCTCATATCTGTTCTCTAGACAATATACTGTTTTGTTTTGCATTTTAATTCATAAAGTACCTCGGGGCCAATTGAATCCCTGTTTACTGAAATGTTTTATGAAAAACATTGCTTTGACTCATTTGCAAGAGCACAAATGAAGTAGAATCAACGAGTCAAGGAAATTGATTCAATTATCTGTCTGAATGAACGAGCCAAAAATGAAAAATCTGCCATCAATTATTCTTTTAAGTAAAACCAAAAGGCTTATAAAGAAGAATCATCATGAAAATATGTCACAAAATGTGTCTCAGTCCATACAAACAAACCAAAAAAAAGTTGACAGCATTATACGTCACAAAAACAACTTCCCCGCAGCAGCAGCAGCAGCAGCATCATGCTCATGAGATCACTGTCTATTTCTATCGGCTCTTTCCTCCTAAACACAGCTGAGCTCTGAAGCACCCCGTCTGTATATCTGCTCTAACGGGGCCAGACACTCTCAGTAATGCCAAAGCACAGCAGGGATCACCATTAGGAAAGAATCAAATTCAGTCTATTCATTTCAAGTTAAATCTTTAGAACACATAGTTTTCATCATAGTATCAGCATGTAAAACATGTATTCAACAAATCACATGCACTTCACTGCTTTTGAACCACTATCACTTGCATTCCTAGAACAAGAAGTCGTGTGTGTATGTGTGTGTTTAATACATTAGTCTTGGCTGGAATATGAAGGATTCTGGATTATCTCAAAATAAGCGACTAGCTTGAAAAGTTGCCATTTTACACTTAAACTATGAAGGTGTCTACAACTTTGATTTCTACAGATTCATATACCGATTCATCATTTTCCCACAGAACCAGATATATTTTCCCTAAATTAAATAAGATTAGAACGGGGCCAGACACTCTCAGTAATGCCAAAGCACAGCAGGGATCATCATTAGGAAAGAATCAAATTCAGTCTATTCATTTCAAGTTAAATCTTTAGAACACATAGTTTTCATCATAGTATCAGCATGTAAAACATGTATTCAACAAATCACATGCACTTCACTGCTTTTGAACCACTATCACTTGCATTCCTAGAACAAGAAGTCGTGTGTGTGTGTGTGTGTTTAATACATTAGTCTTGGCTGGAATATGAAGGATTCTGGATTATCTCAAAATAAGCGACTAGCTTGAAAAGTTGCCATTTTACACTTAAACTATGAAGGTGTCTACAACTTTGATTTCTACATATTCATATACCGATTCATCATTTTCCCACAGAACCAGATATATTTTCCCTAAATTAAATGAGATTAGATTATATAAGGTTTTATTGATTGATTGGATTTTTTGTAGGAAGTGTCTCACTTCCTGCTGACAACCAGTTTGTGCCCTCAGAGGCTAAATCGAACACTTTGGATAAAAGAACAGCATATACTGCTTCAGCTTGCAGATTCAGCACATTTACTGATCAGCACTTTCAAGTTTTGTTTTCCCTGCAATGTGTACATTTGATTGTACTATGTGTTTCAGTGTACTTTACACTTTTAGCTACTACGCTGAATCTGAATGTCCTCTTTCGTTATATCTATTATATCTAAACATTTGTTAAAAGGATAGTTTACACAAAAAATGTTTTTCCAAACCAAGTCCATATGACTTACTTTCTTATATGGAATGCAGAATGAGAATTTTTGAAGAATGCTGTCACTAATTTCCATGCAATTATGACAGATTGCGACTGAAGCTTTCAGACCTATTCAATGAACTTTTCCAATTCAAAATCTCGGAAAGATTCATTCACCAATGATCCAGTTTTTAAGTTAACTAACTTGATTTAGCTGCAGCGGTTACTGAATTAATCGTCACCGTTTCTCAAACAAAGCTATCATACAGAATTACTTCAGAAGACCACTTTTATGATACTTAGGACTCTTTTGGGTCTTTCAGGTCTTTTCACAAGCACCATCTCTTGTACCCCAATCTTGTTATTGAAGGATAAGAGCAGCCTCACATTCTCTGAAATTTTTAATTTTGTGTTACACAAAAGAAAATAGGTTTGGATCGATATGATAACTGAATTTAGATTTTTGGATGAACTATCTCTTTAAATCAGAGATGCCCAAACCAGGGTCCACGGTACCAAACTTTGCCCGTGATGACCTTTAATTTTTGGCATGCAATGTTATATCACAAGAGGAAAGGGAAAAAAAGAAGAAACATGCCACTGAAGCATATATTCATTTCTAATTTAGATTTTTGTTTTAAAGGGTTAGTTCACCCCAAAATGAAAATTCTGTCATTAATTACTCACCCTCATGTCGTTCCAAACCCGTAAGACCTTCATTCATCTTCGGAACACAAATTAAGATATTTTTGATGAAATGTGAGAGCTCTCAGACCCTGCATAGACAGCCACGCAACTGTAATGTTCCCAGGTCCAAAAACGTAGTGAGGACATCGGTAAAACATTCCATGTGACATCAGTGGCTCAACTTCAGTTTTGCGAAGCTACGAGAATACTTTTTGAGCGCAAAGAAAACAAAAATAACAATTTATTTAACAATTCTTCTCCCCCGAGTTACATCTTCCTCCATTTTGGAGAGTACCCATGAGCGTAATCGACGTAATCAGCGTTGTTTACATTCGGGGGAGAAAGCGTGCGCATGAACGTAATCAGCGTTGTTTACGTTAGGAGGAGAAAGTGTGCACATGAACATAATCTGCGTAACTCGGGGGAGAAGAATTGTTGAAAAAGTTATGTTATTTTTGTTTTCTTTGCGCTCAAAAAGTACTCTCGTAGCTTCGCAAAACTGAAGTTGAGCCACTGATATCACATGGACTGTTTTACCGATGTCCTCACTACGTTTCTGAACCTGGGAATATTACAGTTGCGTTGCTGTCTATGCAGGGTCTGAGAGCTCTCACATTTAATTTAAAATGTCTTAATTTGTGTTCCGAAGATGAACGAAGGTCTTACGGGTTTGGAAGACATGAGGGTGAGTAATTAATGACAGAATTTTTGGGTGAACTATCCCTTTAACATTTGCTTAAGTTAATTTGACTAAAAAATCATTAATTTACTTTTTTTTTTAAATATAATACTGTTGGATATAATGCAACATTTGCTTTTGGCCCACAGTCCTCAATCAGGTATGACTTTTTTGGCCCTTCATATTAACAAGTTAGGCCACCTCTGCTTTAAATGATTTCATTACAAAATCCATTTTAGTATAGAATAAAAGACATAGTAAATAATCAAAGATCACGAACACAACTGCACTAGGCAAACCTCAAACAAGACACATTTCCCAGCTTTCAACATGGTAACAATCTGTCAGCACACATCAGTGTGTGCAAGCAGCCAAAAAAATGCAATTTTTTTTTATTTCAGTAACAGCTTTTTAGTTCATCTTGGTGAAGTGAAGAGGGATATGCAAGTCATAAATCATAAAAACACATCACTCATTCTTTTTCATCTTTTTTTCTTTTTATGCCTCCGCTCTATTCCTCTCTCTGTGTGAGACGGCCACTGAATCACAATGAATACATCAAAAAGTCAGTGGGAATCAAACAAAAAGCATCTTACCTGTTTCGACTGTATGAAAGAGTGGATTCTCCGGTTCCGACCAGATGTCAGCAGCTCAGAATAGTGTGGATGCTGTAAAAAAAACAATGCCATCGTTAAAAGAGGAGCTCTTATATGACAAAGCGAGGGACTTATGTTTGTGCTAATCTGAGGAACACTGAAGGACATTATAATTAAAGGACAAAAGTCTTGCAGTTCATAGATGCACCAAAAAGTGGGTACATTCCAATAAAAAAAGGCAAAAAACACAAAACATTTGTTATTCCAAAGCCCACTGGGATTTCTAAACATTATTGGCTCTGTGCAAACACAAAACCATGCCGTATATCAGCAGAAAGAGTGACAGAGGGACCTGCTTTCAACGGCACCCCTATATCACACGTGCTAGTTCATGGTCGCGCATATATTAGTATTTTCCCTCGAGACGCACGCATTCATTTCGCATTAACCCCCCCCCCCCCCCCCCCCCCAGCATCTTTTGATGGGAGAAAAGCCACAAAGACGCTGTGAGGCAGAGCCGCGTCACTTTACTGCATTGTTTTCTTGAATTTGAGGCAAACTGAGGAAACCTCCAGCCTCTAGTGAAGCTGTCACACACAGCTGCTGTCTCACAGAGACCAGAAAGAGAGAGATTGAGAGAAAGAGAGAGAGAAAGAGGCAATAAAACAACAACAAAAAAATTCACACTAACTACCTCCCACCTCTCAGAGCTGACCTGAGTTGTTGTCATGGAGACGGGCCGCATGCCGGCACGATGGGGTGAGAGAGAGAAAGAGAGAGAGAGATGAAGGGGGTTCTGAGAGAATAAAATATGTGATGTTGAGAGACAGATCTTACAATGTTTCAGCATTATCTGCATTGTCAAAAATCTATCCACTCAATTCTTTTTTCATCCATTCATCCATTTCTTTTTCAACCATTTATCCATTTATCCAGCCAGCTATTTCTATTTTCATCCATCCGTCTATTTCTATTTTCATCCATTTATCTAAATATTGATCCATTTATCCATCTATCAATTTCTTTTTCATTAATCCATCCATTTATCCCTTCATCGATCCATTTCTTTTTCATCGACCCATCCATCCATCCATCCATCTATTTATTTTTCAACTATCCATCCATCCATTCATCCATTTATCCATCAATCCATTTCTGTTTTCATCCATCGATCAATCAATCAATCCATCAATCCATCCACATCTTTTTAATCTATCCATCCATTCATCCATTTATCCATCAATCCATTTCTGTTTTCATCCATCGATCAATCAATCAATCCATCAATCCATCCACATCTTTTTAATCTATCCATCCATTCATCCATTTATCCATCAATCCATTTCTGTTTTCATCCATCGATCAATCAATCAATCCATCAATCCATCCACATCTTTTTAATCTATCCATCCATTCATCCTTCCATCCATTTCTTTTTTCATCCATTCATCTATCAATTTCTTTTTCATCCATTTATATATTCATCCATGTATCCATTCATCCATTTCTTTTTCATCCATCCATCCATCCATTCGTCCAACATCCATTTATCCATCCATCCATTCATTTATCTATTGATCAATTTCTTTTTTCATACATTCATCCATTTGTTTATCCATTTAATATTCATCCATTTTTCCATCCATTCATTTATTTTTCATCCATCCATCCATTCATTCATTTATCGATTGATCTATTTTTTTCATACATTCATATATTCATCCATCCATTTATCCATTTCTTTTTCATACATCTATCCATTCATCCGCCCATACATTTTTTTCATACATTCATATATCATCCATTTATCCATCTATTCATTTCTTTTCCATCCATCCATTTCTCTTTTCCTCCATCCATCATCTATTAATTTATCCATCCATTCGTCCACACAAATTTTTGTATACTGATCAGTAAATAAATATTATATCACCTACATCAACATACATTACTATATCTATCTCTCTACTTAAATATATTAAACATACCACAGATTGGCAGATAAAATCGTCATAAATCATCATAAAACCTTTGGTTTTATTTGTAAACCTACAGACATCCTGTCAGCAGACACTATGACTTCAGAATAAACAAATCAGCGCACACAAAGACAAATCTGACTGGTTTTAACAGGTAAGGTGATACCAGGTGTGCACCGTGCAATGGACAAAATGCTGTTTGTTCAAAGGAACTATAGTCACAAAACCCAAGTCAAAGAAGTGAAAGGAAATAGTTCACCCTGGAGGTGTAACTTTGACCCACAGGGTGTGAGAAACGCAAATGTTACCCTAATAAATACAAAAAAAAAAAAAACTCAAGATCAAATCACTGAGAACAAATTAACTGACACACCAAATAAAGGGTCATTCTGAGTAAAAAAAATATATATATTTTTAACAGCTAGAACACTATTACCTTAATACTGTAGTGAGTCAACAGCAGTCCTTTCCTGGTCACGGTGTGTATCAAGTGTGTATCTCGCTAACCATTCTCTTTGGCTCGTGCAGCATGTGTGTGGCCAGTGAACGCTCTGACAGGCATCTGCCTCACACACACACACATACGCGGTCACTCGACTCTCCCTGGCATCCACCCCCATGTGCCTGCCTCCTAACTCGGTGAGATTAACACACCCCTTTGTCACCGTACAAAGGGGGTTAATGCATTTCCTGGAGCAAACCAAAAGCATCCGTAGGGACTGAGGGATGGAGAGAGGCAAAAAAGAGAGGCAGAGAAACAAAGATACGGAGAAAAAGATATATAGTGATATTTGTACATTTAAAGAGCTATCGATACACATCAGGCTCATTTAGCAGGTCTGTTTGTTCTGTCAAGTGCTTGCTTGAACATTTCCTTTAATGGAACAGAATTGCAGATGTGCTGGAGATCCCAATTAACCCCTAAGAGTGTGAAATGACTGTCAAATGCTGTGCAGAGCTTTAACACTTAACTGACAAAAGCCTCAATCGTCATTGACCGAGGATCCTGTGGAGAAAGACTGAGCACAGATTTCAGAACCAACAGAAACCTCAAGACGGTCCTGAATCAGAATAGGCATCTGTCTCGGATAAACACATTTAGACTTTATTGTTCTCTATACGGTCTTCAATAAAAGTCATATTATAAAAGCAGAGCTCTTTGGCAACCGAAACATTTATCCTAATGTAGCTAGATGTGATTTTACAGCCCTCTGAGCTCACAAAACAGCCTTCAATGTTGACATAATGACTCATATAATGTCATATAATGGTTATTTTAAAGGTTCAGAGCATCTGTTTAAATGAAGTCAACATGTATTCTTGTTTGCAGCCCATATTGCTTCCGTAATATGACTTATTTTTGAGCAACACATATATTCAAAGAGCAAAACTGTATAGGACAGGACTTAATTTTATCCATCAGGATGGCAATGATTTAATGGCTTTGTGCTGCTAACTAAAATGTGAAAAACAAAAATAATTTCAGAGGATTAAATAACATTTTGATGAAGTATGTTAAGACTTTTTCAATTTAGAATAAATCGTGCACAATAAATATTGCTGTACACAGTATATATCAAAGAACATGCATTAAGAAAGTAAAAGTGTCCAAAAGAGTCCATTTTTAATTAATTTTGATATTAAATTATAATTTAATATATTTTACCTTGCTGCAATACTCAAATAAAGGTATCAAGTTTCTTTTTACTTTATTCCTCCTGCCAGTTTCAGAACAAAAAAATAAAATGCAAATGAGGACATAAACTTTCTCTGAGAAAAATTAAACAATGGCCATTAAAAACCTCTTATCATCAATAAGAAGATATCTTAGGCATGATGAAAATCATTTTATAAAATGGTGACAACAGTAATATAATTTAAAAAATAATTAATCAGAATAAGCAATTCTGCCCTGAAGTAATATAGTTCTAATAGGCTGACAGCGGTTGCCAAGCAATGTAGCAACTTGGCTCATTATTGTAGACATCGACTGATATGCGGTCACAAGTGTGTGTATGTGTGTGTGTGAGAGAGCACAGTTCATACAATCAGAATGTACCATATAGTAAAAAGTGATCTTTAAACTGGATATTGAAATACTATGTGACATATACCAGTTTGTACATTCCCGTGCCTCCCTGTATTGTATATTTTTGCGAGCATGAACAGATACATCTCAGTAACCTAAAAGTAATACCCGTATCCAATAACGAAGGGCCCATTTTACCATACTGTGGCTTTTCGAGTATCATATGAGGGAGGACATGTAGATACAGTCTAGAGTATATATGAACAGAGAGAAAAGCACTGATTACTTTCCCCAGCTCTCAGTTTTAATTTACCCTGTCTGAGTGTTACCATCCGTCAGACTGGGGTCCCTCACACGCACACACACACACACACACACACACACACACACAAATGGCCGAATAGACTGAGCGCTGGAGAGCTGCACAAAAGGGCATGGAGAGGCCTTTTCTCACAGCAGATTTAGTACACACCAGCTGGGCTTTCAGCACAGAGACGAGTCGCCACTGAACTCTCTGTCATTTCCACTTCAGCTCTGAGTTACACAGTTATCCACACTAGCGGACAATACACCGACATAATTCCCACCAGACTTCCAACAGCACTAGAAAGGAAACAAAAGACCTGCTTTTCTTTTTAACTTTTTAAGTTCATAATCCACTTGATCTTGTGTAGGATCAAATATTTGATTTTATATATATATATATATATATATATATATACTTTATATAAACAAAAAATATATTTATGTAGATGAATGGGTGAATAGATAATAGACATTGATTAAAAAAGAATAATAAATAATAAATAAAAAAGTACAATGTATATAAGAACTGTGGCAACGTCTCCAAGATGCTTCAAGAAACCTACCTGCAAAGCTACTGTTAAACGTTTTAGGCACTTGTGTAAAAATGCTGTAAAATGAGGATGCTGTCAAAAATAATGTCATAAATAGATTTTCTTTATCAATTAGCTTCTATTAACTAAATTAAATTAACATTTGGCGTGACCATCCTTTGTGTTTAAAGCAGTATTTGCCCTATAGGTGCATTTGCGCATAGTTTTTCGGGTAGCTTTGCAGGTAGGTCTCTTGAAGCATCTTGGAGACGTTTCCACAGTTCTTCTGGATTGAGTCTGTCTCAGTTTGTCATTCCAGACAGACTGGATGATGATGAGATCAGATCTCTGTGTGCAGCACTGGCTGCTGTTAGACTCCTTGTGCAAACAAAAATCTCACTGGATTATTACAATTAATGGCTAAATGAATGTTTGGAAATGTAAACTGATATTTCCTACTGACACACTACCGCAAAAGATAGAAATAACTGACTTAAAACTATTTTTAGCTGGTGAAAATACTAGTGTTCTAATAATTTTGGCCATCACTATATTACAATGTAATATAGGCTATTTTATATTGAAGTAGTAAGTTGTATTGGCATTATGAAGAAGACAGAGGAACAAATGAGAAAGCAAAATGAAGTGAACTAGAACTGTTGGCATGATGCCCCTTAGGGAGGTCACACATCGCAATAAGACACTGTTATTTGATTTTTATGTTAATGATGTGGTTTGAGCAAAGGCCACATGCCAAGAGAGAGATGGAATGGCTGTAGGGTTCCACACATGACTGCACGGTTCTTAAAAATCTATTGGAATCATCTAGATACAAAATAAGACATGGTGTAAAATTACATATATATATATA
>NW_015505269.1:825473-892666 GCF_001515645.1 Sinocyclocheilus grahami | reverse complement strand
TATATATGTATATGTGTGTGTGTGTGTGTGTGCTCTTTAACAATTTAATTTAGTTTATATACACACACACACACACACAAAACAAAACAATTATATTTTAACACTTTTTTATAATTTATTTATCTTCTTAATCAATTTTACTTTCATATATTATATATTTTTTATAAATTAATATTTAAATGAAATAGTATAGAAATGGCATAATGGCTGAATTTTTTTCAATCCAGATTTCCTGTGTTTTAACTGCTTTTTCAGGCACACTGTGTATGAAACCTCTCACAACTCATTTTACCCGCTGATGACTTATGTGCCTTCCATTTTATTGATCCGCCTGTTTATATAAAGGCCACAGTTCTCAAAAACAGTCAATAAAACAGCATTCAGCACTCTCCGATAAGGTCAGCATATATTGGCCATATTTTCCGCACAAAGCGCTCATTACCACGCTGATTCCTATTCGTTCTGTAATCAATATTACTCTAGGGTTTATAAAACACACAGTGAACAACAACGGCAGAAATCAACTCTTATCTCAGAACGGCCACATAACTCAGTTTCTCTTTCAAGCTCCCGATCACACAACATCATTACTATGGAGACTCAACCAGGCAACAAGGCAACTAGGCCTGGCGATGGTGGGGTCACCCCGGCGACCCCGACCCACCAGATATTAAGCCGGCACTCCGGAGAGAAACTAATCTTGTGTAACATACAATGAGCGAGCACGGAAACAACAAACCAAAGCAAAGACGCAGACACAGAGGGAGAGTCGGCCGAGAGAAAGCTAATGAGAAACGTATTCTTCAAAAGAAAACACGACAAGCTGGTGGAAATAAAAAAAAGAGAGCGGGGAGAACTGGGGAACTACGGGGCCGTATTTCACTCTGAGGGGAGCTATACATCTGATGGATGAGAGAGGAGAGGAGAGGAGAGGAGAGGGAAAGGCTTCTGTGATGGCTATTATTAGAGGGAACAGATTTCTCCTTAAGCCAGTAACTCAGCTGACTGAGAAATCTTCTCAGAGCGACTCCCTGAGGCCCGTGAATCACACCGGACACACTCGCCCAGCGCACAGCCGACTGAACAGTAGCAAAGTCAAGAAAAGATGTCAGCTGAGAGAGAAATTTGAACATATCTCTATTCAGTGAGCATCCAATGTCACATTTTTGTTTTTATTATTGTTTTTACTTTTTTTTATTAAAGTAGATATTATTACATGGCTTCCAGGAAAAGTTTATATTTGATTGCTGTCCCTTTCAGAACACATAATACAATAAATTTATATAAATAAATTATTTTATTTTATTATAAAAAACAACAACTAAAGTTTATATTTGAGTTCAAGGTACTTAAAATAGCATAAAACAACAAAAAGATGTTTGTTTTTTAATAAAATAACCACTAAAGTTCATATTTGTTCACTGCCTCTTTAAGAATACTTATATACACAATATAAATTGTTTTATTTTGTTAAAAATATAAAATAAACACTAAAGTAAATACCCTTTCAGAACACAACAATTATAATAAAATAAGACACAAAAACGATTTTATTTTATTAATAAAATTAAATTAACCAGTAATGTTTATATTTGACTGCTGGACAGGCTCTTTCAGGGTGCTTTCACACTTGGTTCGATTGCTTGGTCCGAACCCGAGTTCGATTGCTCCCCCCTCCCCTGCCCCCCGCTGGACTGTGTTCACATTATATTATTTGGGTCCGAACCGCGGTTCATTTGCGTCATCAAGCCAGCAGCTGTTTACCCCGTTGCAATGTCAACAATTCTGTGTTTTTCTGTCAATATGGGGTGCTGTGTGTACATTAATGAGGAAAAAAACTTAACTTGAATGATTTTAGCAAATGGCTGCAATATTGTTAAGAGTGAAAATTTTAAGGGGGTCTGAATACTTTCCGTACCCACTGTATATTAAATACATTTATATATAATATAAATGATATGAATATAAATATAAATACATGTAAATATTTTCAAAATATATACTGTATGTGTGTGTATTAATATATATTTATTTATATATGCATAATAAATATAAAGTACACACACATAGGCTATATTATATAAACAAAAACTATTATTTTGGATGCGATTAATTGTTGCCCAGCACAATTGTGACTTTATTTACCACAACTGCAACATTATGTATCACAATTTCTCAATGCTCTATATAATTATCAAAATGTTCATTTTCTACTTCAATTCTTATAATTCTTATAATGTTGCAATCTCTGACAACTGTGACTTCATATCTCACAAAAAAAGTATTTCTTATTTTCTTACAATCATAAATAAAATGAAATATAACTTTTTTTACTCAGAGGCCAAAACAGAATAAAAAATGAACTGATAATTAGATGTTAAAAAAATCTAAACGTAAATGCAAATGGTAACGACAGAAATACTTTAACACTTACCCTCTTTAGGGACAAATATTACATCAAACCACTGCTTCACCATATTCCAACAAAACATGGAAACTTGTGTTATTAAAAAAAGAAAGAAAATAAAGCACAAAAGCTAAATAAACAAATAGTCGAGTGTTGACTTTTGCTCTGATGGTCTAGAGCCCTTGAAGGTCATATGCATAACAGATTACAGGCTTGGCATGTGGCAAGTAAGAAGTGAAGTACTATTCAAACTGAGACCAAACCAAGTCAAAGACTCAATTTAGCAACTTCAGGGCTTTAGGATGTAAACTAGCTGCCTGCATAGCACATATTATACCTAACTAATGAATTAAAAACAATATGTAGCTGCCAGACTAAATTTGTAGACTAAACTGTAATAAATTATTCAGTGTTTATGCCACTGGCATTGAACTGCCATATTATCATCCAGGGTCACCTACATGGCCAGAGGTCTCATTCTACCTCTTTTTTTTATCACTGTCTCTCCACTTAACATATAATTTCATAATCTGAGCTCAGTGGAAAATACACCCCCAACGATGAATCAGCCCCCTGGCAAACCACAGAACTGGCTCTATATATGAACAGACTAACTACTTGAATGTAAATGAAATGAACATTTTTTATGTTTATCTGCTTACCCCCAGGGCATCCAAGATGTAGGTGACTTTGTTTATTAAGTAGAACACAAACGAAGATTTTTAATACAAACCGTCAGTCAGTCTTATAATGTAAGTGGATGGGAATCACGGCTTTGAGAGTAAAAAATAAACATACACAAACAAAACCAAATTAAACCCTGCGGCTCGTGATGATACATTGATGTGTAAAGACACAAAACGATCGGTCTGTGCAAGAAACTGAACAGTATTTCTAGAACAGGAATTTGTTTTTTTTTTTGTTTTTTTTTTTATAAATGTCCATGTGTGTATGTATATATATCTTTCTAGAACAGTATCCCTCCACCTATCTCTCAAATGGACCATTGACACTTCTAATTGAGATTGTAGATAGAGTGCCAATGGTCCATTTGAGAGATAGGTGGCAGTAATGGATTTATAAGTCTGCAATCTGCCGTAAAGCAAGAAGAAGAAGACGCCTCACCCGCCTGCTGTTGAGAACGCGCTCAGGAGGACGCGCTGCCGCTCAGGACAGTTCGGACATTGCGTGAATCAGAGGTAAAAACCGATATAAATACTGTTCAGTTTCTAGCACAGACCGATCGTTTTGTGTCTTTGCACATCAATGTATCATCACGAGCCGCAGGGTTTAATTTGGTTTTGTTCGTGTATGTTTTATTTTTTTCTCTCAAAGCCGTGATTCCCATTCACCTCCATTTTAAGACTGACAGACTGCAACGGTTTGTGTTAAAAATCTTCGTTTGTGTTCTACTGAAGAAACAAAGTCACCTACATCTTGGATGCCCTGGGAGTAAGCAGATAAACATAATATTTTCATTTTTGGGTGAACTATCCCTTTAACATGAAGCAGCATTCACAATATATTATTTGTAATCCCAGCAAAATATTTAATGAGCAAAAAAAAGAAAAAATGATTTACTTGATTTAATCCATTGGAAATGTAATGGATCATGAAAAGTGTAAATTCTGTTTTGCTGATATGGCTATTTAACCCATATTAAAATTACTGTATTAAATAAATGGAAAATCTTTAGAAAGACTGCATTAACAATGACTAAAGAGCTATTTGATTAATATTTTAAAAAATGTTTACATGGTAAGGACGTGAATCCTTTGCTATAGGGGTGTTATAAAGCCCTGTACTTTGCTATACTGATTTGTGATGCTCAAATCTGAGCACTGAGATCAAATCTATTTCTGAGGTCAATCTGAATAGTGCCGATCTACCGCCTATGACACAACCACGCAATGTTACTAAATCAATCCCTAAATCCCAACCCTAGGTTGCATAAAAGGTCTTGTATAAAAGCACAATGCATTAAGTTACCAAATAAAGACATAAAACATTTTGTAAGGATTCGTAAGCAACAAGTGCACAAGTTGAAACAAACTTGAAAATAACTTAACTACTGGTTGGTTTTTTTTATGTCAGAGATAACAATTTTAGGACGTTTCAAGCTATTTTCCTCAGAGCCTGCATAAACGCGACCGCTCACTCCGCCATCTTGGAATCTCCTCCATTTCTAGAACAGTATCCCTCCACCTATCTCTCAAATGGACCATTGACACTTCTAATTGAGATTGTAGATAGAGTGCCAATGGTCCATTTGAGAGATAGGTGGCAGTAATGGATTTATAAGTCTGCAATCTGCCGTAAAGCAAGAAGAAGAAGACGCCTCACCCGCCTGCTGTTGAGAACGCGCTCAGGAGGACGCGCTGCCGCTCAGGACAGTTCGGACATTGCGTGAATCAGAGGTAAAAACCGATATAAATACTGTTCAGTTTCTAGCACAGACCGATCGTTTTGTGTCTTTGCACATCAATGTATCATCACGAGCCGCAGGGTTTAATTTGGTTTTGTTCGTGTATGTTTTATTTTTTTCTCTCAAAGCCGTGATTCCCATTCACCTCCATTTTAAGACTGACAGACTGCAACGGTTTGTGTTAAAAATCTTCGTTTGTGTTCTACTGAAGAAACAAAGTCACCTACATCTTGGATGCCCTGGGAGTAAGCAGATAAACATAATATTTTCATTTTTGGGTGAACTATCCCTTTAACATGAAGCAGCATTCACAATATATTATTTGTAATCCCAGCAAAATATTTAATGAGCAAAAAAAAGAAAAAATGATTTACTTGATTTAATCCATTGGAAATGTAATGGATCATGAAAAGTGTAAATTCTGTTTTGCTGATATGGCTATTTAACCCATATTAAAATTACTGTATTAAATAAATGGAAAATCTTTAGAAAGACTGCATTAACAATGACTAAAGAGCTATTTGATTAATATTTTAAAAAATGTTTACATGGTAAGGACGTGAATCCTTTGCTATAGGGGTGTTATAAAGCCCTGTACTTTGCTATACTGATTTGTGATGCTCAAATCTGAGCACTGAGATCAAATCTATTTCTGAGGTCAATCTGAATAGTGCCGATCTACCGCCTATGACACAACCACGCAATGTTACTAAATCAATCCCTAAATCCCAACCCTAGGTTGCATAAAAGGTCTTGTATAAAAGCACAATGCATTAAGTTACCAAATAAAGACATAAAACATTTTGTAAGGATTCGTAAACATTTGCATGCTTCACAAGATCCTCAAAAACATATTTTAACCCTATTACCCATATTGTCATGACAAAAACAAGACAAAGAGTTTTGCTACAGTCTGGAGTCAAGTGAAAAAGTTAGTCATACTGTACGTAGGAGGGCCCACATGCCTGAATGTTTTCAATATTTATACCTCATAAATCATATGTCAGGAGTGACACTGTTATTCAATATAACTGTACTGCATTGATCACCCACACAGTGGTGAGTTTGGTCAATTCAAGTCTCTCTTTCTCTCAGCAAGTCTCCAGTCTTTCACCGCTCTATTCAGTCGTCCATTCTGTTCATCACAGTCAGACTGAACACCGCCAGACCCTGCCAATCTGGATTCAGAGGGAGCTCATAAAACACAATGTGTGCACAGAACTGTCATTAGCCTATTTATAGACTATAAAGTGGTTTTCATTTGGGGATATAAAATAAAAAGCAGTTTAGTTTATAAAAAATTTTAAAACCAGTGTTTCTCAACTTTTTTGAATTCACAGTCCCATTAATAAGGCTTTATTAGCCCTTTATCATGAGATTATTGTCATTAATATTATTTAAATATGTATATGTAATTAATTATTTAAATATTAACAGCTTATTACTTTACTTTACCCTGGATGGAAATGTTACTAAACTTGAACAATGTAAAAGTCTGATGTGTTTCTGATGTGTTTTTATTTCTATTGTTATCATTGTACTTATTTTTTCCTTTTAACTCTGTATCCTTTTCTGTGTAAAGCGCTTTCAGAAGTAACTTTTAAAGTCGCTATATAAAATAAAGTTTTTTATTATTATTATTATAGTCGTACTGTACATTGTGTTTCATCTTCAGAAGTAAAGATAAAAAGGCACATGACTCTAGTAGCATATTTTTAGAAATCTGTGCTAAAAAATGTTGGGCTTTCCCTAAACTGATATCATTTTAAAGAGGAAGAGAGAGACAGAGGTCAAAAGGGGAAAAAAGATCAGTTTAAGGTGTCTTTATCAGTTTCGCAGGTAGTGAATGTGAATGAGGACAGACAGATTAAAATCAGTGAGAGTGATTTAAGAGTTATTTAAGAAAGAAAAAAATATTTTCATGCCATAAAGATCTGCATTATTACAGACAAATCTGCATACTGGCTCACATGAGCAGACATAATTCAGAATCTATTCATATCTGATACTAAATCCTTAAAAAACAACAAAAAAAACAGACTGTATATCTGACAATATCTGACACATGATGCCAGTAATTTACACTACTTTGTGATTGTTGGTGGTTTGGTTTTCTGCAAAGAAAGTGGGGCAAAACTGGTAGATACAAAAGAAAATATTTTAAAGGCTTGTTTTTATAAGATACAAATCATTCTTTCACTCATTCAGATTTCAAACCTGGTACTGCATCACTGAAAAAAGCCCAATTTAATCTAACCATTTCCAGAACTGCTAATATCAGTGCATTACATAACTCACAGGAAATAATCTACTCTTTTATTTGATATAACTCATGGTGAATGACTTTTCACAGTTGACAAGGGACTCTGATGTGAAGCTCAAAGCATCATTAAAGTCTACAGAAGTCTGTCTGGAGTGAGTCTCGGGCGTACAGGGGAGTTTGAGGTCTTTAAAGCAGGAAGTTGGATTACTTTAGGCCTCCATTGTGATTCACAGACATGCTATAGACAGAAACCAGCTGCCAAGGCTTTTGGAGAACTTTTAAAGGCAAAACCATGCGTGTGACTCACATTAGATCAACATTAAACCCTCATCAAAGCACACAGGAGTGTTTGGAGTGTGATTGGAACAAGGGAGGATACAGGGTTCACGAAAGAGGCCAGGAGGACAAGAACAGAAACTTGTCCCGCAGGAGCGAAATTTCACAGGGCTTGTGGGCGCCATGACCTCCGAGTTATTTACACCGAGTCATAAAGTCAACACACATCTCTCTAAAGCAGCAAGCAGGCCACAGACCACAGCTCTCAAATACCCATAAATCAGCAGGGTTAAAGCACAATGATTCTACGCCAATTTAAATATTTCACATTTCTCCGTGGTTAGGTTGGTCGGACGTTAGACATTTTGCAACTAAACGCACGTTCTTGAGATGACGCTGATATGTTGATGCAAAACACAAAGAAGCAGTGTTTGAAAAGGTTTGTTACCTCCTACTTAAGTTGATAATATGACAACTACAACTTCAAAATATTTACACTTTATAGTTACATGTATATTATTAGTTACATTATATATATATATATACACACTACCGGTAAAAAATGTGGAATAATTAAGATTTGTTTACCTAATATTTTTACCGAGGCTGCATTTATTTGAATAAAAATACAGCAAAAAGAGTAAAATTGTGAAATATGTTTTGTATTTTAATATACATTAAAATGTAATTTATTCCTGTGATAGCAAAACTGAATTTTCAGCAGCTATTAATTAAGTTTTCAGTGTCGTATGATCTTTTAGAAATCATTTTAATATGCTAAAATTACGTTTTAATAAAAATATTATTCTGAAATTATTTTTATTAAACAGTTAAAAAAATAAATATATGAAAAATGAATCTATAAACATATACTGAAGA
Organism: Sinocyclocheilus grahami; assembly: GCF_001515645.1. Classification (NCBI taxonomy): domain Eukaryota; kingdom Metazoa; phylum Chordata; class Actinopteri; order Cypriniformes; family Cyprinidae; genus Sinocyclocheilus; species Sinocyclocheilus grahami. The sequence continues at coordinate 884,416 of NW_015505269.1, read as the reverse complement.
TGATAATATGACAACTGGAGGATAGAAAAACATACTTCAAAAGTTTTTTTATGAAAAACATTTTTTTTTTGTATCAGTAGGTCTATGCAAATTCTCACTCCTAATGATTACTATAAAACCAAATAATTACATCTGCCTTGAACTGTTATGAAGAATGATATTAATGAGACATATATAATTTAACTGCCAACCTGTACAGACCACTGAGACCCATGGGAAAGTAAAAAGAGGTGATCATAAAAGATCATTTTCTTCTTTAGAACGAGTGAGAGTCAGTGCACATGGATTGAAACCCCAGTATATAAAATACACTTCATGAAAACCACCACAGGACTAAAATGACCCACAATTCAATCGTTTTTTCCAATAACCCTGTTATGTAAGGAGACACTCTCTTGGTGCAAAAGAGGACAGGGCACTAACCTCATCCAGAAAAAATGGTCAGCTTCTGCTTTCAATCACTAAATTAGCAGAAGACAGGGCTTCCATCCATAGCCAGGCAAAGAGAATAGTGCCTCATCCAATCACTGGACTGAAAGAGCAGTGCATTGTGGGGCAGAGAGCACATTAGTTCTCATGATATAAGTGGGGCAATTGTTACTCAACTTGTCGGGGGCACTGTTGCCCAATTCATCTGGTCACAATTTTCTAGCAATTCATAAATTTAAAGCATAATTTCTAAGCAGATATGACTTTTTTACCCAATAATGCACTTGGGCTGAACTCCTCCATATCGGTTTCCATAATGGTTAAACATAAAAGATAACATTCCTTTCCCATAAACAGTCCTACACTTGAACTCTTTATACCTCAAAAGCAGCACATTTCCTCCTCTGCAAGGGCTTTTATTTGTGGTTAGTGCTGAAGACCGAGGATTGAAAGAGGACAAACAATCTAAAACAAAGTTCATGAGATGAGACAACAGTTGAAACTGAACAAAAGATGTATTATCTTAAAGGGTTAGTTCACCCAAACATTTAAATTGGCTTGGGTTTTACTCTCCCTCAAGTCATCCTAGGTGTATATGGCTTTCTTCTTTCAGACGAATCCAGTCGGAGTTATATAAAAAAATTGTCCATTGCTGTCAGTGGGTGTTGCAGTTGAACAGTCCACAAGTCGTCAAATAAAGCACGTGCATTCATAATAAAACCATTTTTAATATAACTCCAACTGGATTCGTCTGAAAGAAGAAAGTCATATACACCTAGAATGACTTGAGGGTGAGTAAAACACAAGCCAATTTCCATTTTTGGGTGAACTAACCCTTTAAACTTATTAGAGGAATAAAACATAGTACTGCCTACATATACAGAAACACAGGCCAAATGTAAACATTTATCCAATGCAATTTGCAGTCCTGCATTTTTCTCAGCTTGTACGTCATAAATCAAGCCAGACAGATGGAGCTGAAAAAGCTTATATTTTAATCAGCACAACATACAGTACTCTATATAGAAGGCAAACGCATGCCACTTATTTCTTGAAGTTTTCATCGCCCGAATTACCGTACTTTATAATGTAATTCAATTAGAACCATGCAGTTTGTGCATCGACTAAAATGGTACACATTTATCATACAGCACATGAAATAAATCACTTCTACTAAGAGAAACGAGTCACTATATAAGCAGTCATTCATGTAATATTGCTGATCACAGCTTTTTTAGCCAAACCAACAACTCTGAAGGAGCAAAATCAGTTACGGCTAGGCAAAAAATCAAATGCGATTTTCATGCGAATCAAGCTACACAAAATCGTGTTCAAAATCGGCCTGCAATTTTGAACGCGATTTTGTGTAGCTTGTCAGTGAACTACGGCTCTGTGTAGTAAATGCCGCTCCATCTGAAAGCACGTGCTGGAGATTTACTACTAATCACCAGAAGCGGCTTTACGAGATGCGCATGAAAATTGCATTCGATTTTTTGCACAGCCGTAGTTACGGCCCATCAGAATCCAATAATTATGCCTTCTAGAGAACATATTTAATAAATATCATTCATGCTTTGATATGGTCCCATCAATTAGTTGGCAAATGTATGCAGCCAAATCCAATAATTTCAATTTTAGTAAATAAAACAAAGATTATTGGAGTATGTTCTACAAGAAAATACTATTTCAGTCTTTCTAATCTACACTGTAAAAAAAAGAATATTGATGTACATTTTACTATCAAATTAAATTTTAAGTTTCTCTACTTCAAATATTTACTTAACAATCTACTTTAAAATATTTTAAGATCAATTTTGTTACTTGTAATTTATTTTAATTGTTTGTGAAATTCACTAGCATTTTCTGAGTGACAGTGTTATTTAAAAAATGCACATTTAAATCAGTGTTTATTGTCATTTCTTTGTAATTATCTGTCAAATCTACAAGCAATCTTTGACTGAAAATTGTTTCAAAGTCAATCCTACCAATATTTGCCCGCAAAATTGAGCCAAATTTCACTCATCTGACCACACCTTAATAACACAATCCACCAGCTGATTGGTTGAAAGAGAGAGGCACAATCACATGACGCCGTGAACATCTATGGTTCATCTTCAGACATGTTTGACCTTAATCTCCACTAATCGTTTATCAACCCACGACAAGAGAAAATAGCTCAAAGTCAGCTTATTCTTTTTGGTGAATAACAAGCATGTTAAGACAAAGCAACAGAGACATTTCATACAATCCGTAATCCCAATGATATGCTATATCATCATGCAGGATTGATATGAAAGGTAAAAACAGAACACCTGTTGCATTTACCCTGCTCGCTATAAAATGGGTAGGTTTAGGTTTGGGGGTAGGTTAAGGGGTCTAAAAATCTAAATTGCGTATTAATAAAATGATAAAAATGCATATTCGCTATAAAATGGGTAGGTTTGGGGGCAGGTTAAGGGGTCTAAAAATCGAAATCGCTTATTGATAAAATGATAAAAAATGCATTGATACGAATATCTAAATGATATAAAAGATACGTTAATATTTTTACGTTTTTTAGCTAAAAATACGTAGCGATTTGTACGTTTTAAACGTTGAAATACGTCTAAATTGTACGTTTTAGCATGATTAAAAACGTACAAAAGTGTACGTTTTGTGCTTGTAAATGTTACGTATTAATACCTACGTATAAACATGAGACCAGGCTGGTCAAGCTCAACAATTTGATTCAACCCTGTTGCCCTCGATTTTATAAGAAATATATATACACATATGTGTGTGTGGGTGTGCGTGTGTGTGTGTGTGTGTGTGTGTACACGTTTTTGTGAGAAATGAGGACATAAATTTGTATAATGACAAAGGTATGACATAGGTATTACAAGGAGAAGGTGACTTTTCAGGACATTACCCCATGTCCCCACTTTTCAAAACGCTTATAAATCACACAGAATGGAGTGTATTGAAAATCTGAAATAGCACAAAGTCTCCTGTAAGGGGTAGGTTTAGGGGTAGGGTTGGTGTAGGGCAATAGAATATACGGTCTGTACAGTATAAAAACCATTACGCCTATGGAGAGTCCCCACTTTTCACAAATGTAAACCTGTGTGTGTGTGTGTGTGTGTGTGAAATATATATGAGAAATATGCCATAAATATAAAGTTGATCATCCAACAAATGGGTCCTATTATTCAACACTTTATCATAAATTTGCCATCCTGTTACAGCCAAAGTTTGTTTATTTATGTGTTATTATAACATTATAACCTATTTTAGATGTTCATTTAATGTAAAACTGCAAAAAAAAACACAAAACAGCATTTAGACAGGTCCCAAATTTTAACAGGGTTGCAAAAGTTATGAACACCAAAGAAAAAGAACTGAAAATAGAAACGTTTAAATAATATTCAGTTGACAACAGTGAGGCTGACAATTTTCCTTTCACAATTTGTTAAAAATAAAACCTTTTAAGAGTTTAGGCCCCATTTGCACCCTATTAATGGAAAGTGCCATTACTTTATAACATTATTTTCAAAAAGAAACAAAGACCATAAAGAAAGATGGAGTAAGCTAATGAAAGCCTTGTTCCCGATGGCTTTTGTGGGGTATCCTATGACTGTAAACGGCCGTTTTTGTCTTCATGCCACGACAGCAGGTCCATCTAGTTCTCAAATGAAAATGAATAAATACCCAAATCAAATATTTACATTTCAGAAATGCGCCCTAATGAGCAAATATTGAGGATGATGCCTGAGAATGACGGGAACACCTGCTGGTGACCGAGCAAGATTTCAATTAAACAGACTTTCATGACGGGCCGTTTATCGACACGACGCACAATGAAAGCTACATTTTAAACGGCGTTCGGATTAAACGGACGTGTTGTGTGATATTTCAAAGAAACGCATCCTTTGTGAGCCCTGCCATATCGCCGTGAAAATCCGCATCATCATTGGTTGCCATGGGAGAAGCACGACTGGATGCTCCTCATTGACTCAAATACTGCGCATTCTCCTCAGCAAAAGCGCCTCGCCACAAGCACGGAGAGAATAACGCTGCATTCAAGCTAATGAAACGTGAAACTCACCGATTCCAGTGATGAATCCTCGACCTGTCCAGTTTCGTGGGACTGGTGTACGTTTAGTGTGTTGTTTGTCGGCGCGCACCGCAGCTTCTCGTCTCTTTCTCTGGCTGCTGTCAAACTCGCAGCGCCGTCGCGCGCACGCTCAGTGCAGGCGCAGCTGCAGCGACGCGACACTAGGCTAATCAGGAGCCTCAGACACACACAAACAAACACTTCTGGACTCTTATCATACAGACACAAACACACAAACAGCACTACTGGACTCTTGTCATTCAAATAACACGTTTTGTATACTTCCGACGTAAAAAGAATTATGGTTCAAAAGTTGTTTTTGTTCAATTTACTTGTTTTTGAAAGAAAGGCGTATTCTTATTTAAATGATGGATTTGAGGCTCCTCAAACTTAAAGGGATAGTTTACCCCAAAATGAAAATGTTCCGTAGGCTATGGTTTCTTTCTTCTATTCGACACTAAAGATGTTTTGAAGAACGATAGAAACCAAACTGGTAGCCATCGACTTCCATTGTATTTTCGTTTTGGGTGAACATGCCTTTTAAATTCACCCATTCATAAATTTGTGACCCTGGACTCAGTGGCGGTTCTAGGAGGTGGCCCCCCTAAATTTGGAATCATATCACACCAAACAATTTTGGGTGAAATGCTCAGTTTGTCCTGTAAACTATATATATATAAAAAAAGAAAAACATCACCAGCTGCTAAATTCAAATCTGCGTTCGCTGGCTGGCACAGAGCCAGAGACACACGCGTTTTTAAAGCGCTGCGCATTATAACCAATCACATACGATTCTGTTGAGTTTATGAATGCAAGGACCAATCAGAAGCGTTCAGATGAGTCACCGCTGAAACACGCTGTTTCGTCACCGCGCGCGCTGGCTGACTGAATTCTCTGGCTAATTCTTTTATCAGAAACAACAAAGTGAAGATGTACGAGTGTAAGTGAGATATTCATTTCACAGTGTAAACAGCTTGAGAGAATATTATGGGAGTTTTTGAGAGTGCTTGAACTCGCTTGACTGAAGTGATAATGTAAAGGTTCTTTCCTACTATCCTCATCAGCTATCCTCATCTACAGAGCTCTGAGCACCAGAACGACCAGACACAGGAACAGTTTTTTCCCTCAGGCCATCCATCTCATGAACACTTAACAATAACTGTGGAACACACACTATTTATTCACTCATACACTTATTTATCTAACACTCATACTCAGTCTACATTTCAATTTGCACATAATATACCTGTACATACAATTGTCGATTTGTATATTTTTATTCCTTAGTTACTTGTTCTATTTTTCTATTTTTTATTATCTGTGTTTTTGTTCTGTCACTGTCATTCTGTTACACTGTGGAGCTTCTGTCATGAAAACAAATTCCTCGTATGTGTAAACATACCTGGCAATAAAAACTCATTCATTCATTCATTCATTCATGATTTTTGGCATACTCGTGCTACTTAAGAGTGCTACTTAAGTTTTGTGGTCCAGGGTCACATTTGTTTTTACGAATTATTTATCAACAATTTAAACTGTGCTTACAATAAAAAATATAATAATAATTAAATATAAAAACCAACATAGTTTCCATAATATTCAATAATATAATTTAAAACATATAAAATAAAATATATTTCATTTGATAAATATCTAATAAAAAAATCTATGCTTTAATAAAAATATAAAATAATATATTCTGTGTGTATACATAATGTGATGATTACATGAAGAGTTCGTTTAAACGGATAACTCCGTTTTAAACAATTCGTTTTTTCATTGTGCATTCCAATTAATCTCAATCAAACTGCAGTTGGGTTATTTTGATTAGGTTAAAAAAATAACTAAAAAAAATACAGCTAACGAGCACAATAAAAGACAATAAAAACATGGTAACATCATAAAAAGTTATCTGTTTTTGCAAATAAAATCTTCACATATTATTACACACACATTAGAATGGCAAATGAGCACATCAGAATTATTAAAGGATTTTGTAACACTGTTTTCTTTGTAAATTCTGCTCAAATTGCAAACAGCAATGTACTACTTGATCAATTAACATTGGTCAACAGAAGCATCATTTAAAAAAAACAGTGTAAACTTTTAAATGGATACAATATCAGTAACACACACAAACAAAATGAGTTAATGTAATTATAAGCATATCATTAAAAGTAGTCATAGAAGAAAACCAATCCAACTTAAATCTACAATTTCCATTCTACACAATTATCTAAATTACTTTGCCAAAGCCATATTTAGGCATGTGTTTGTGCAGATGGGTAGCGTTGCTTTGTGATTTTTTTTTTCCTCAGTGTAGGACATCTGATTTATGGTGGTGGTTTGGCAGTGCAAGTAAAAAGTGAGCATGTTAGTCTTCCCACTGACAGCGTCATGTCTGATACCCAGCCACGTCTTCTCAAATTGTGAATAGATGTTTCCACTTACTGTGCATGAAACCGTGATTGTTCTCAAGAGTCCTGAATGTCATGGGACATCTGTACTATCAGGGAAATATAAGGACTACAAGGCACAACAGATGGAAAAAAAACATAAAAAAGAGTAGCATGTAGTGAGAATGAAAATAAAAGACATGGAAACTAAAGTCTAACCAGTTTCAAAACTTTCAAGAGTATTTTTAAACAAGAAAGTCTGCACTGATAGGCTACTTCAAGTGTACTCTCAATACAATTGTAGCTCACATCTCTCTGAGCAAATGCAGACTGGCTTTGTTTATACGTCCCACTTCCTAAATTGGTTTGCAGGCAGCTTTGGAGACATATATCATCCAGAAATAATCCATACAGTATGTATACCAGAGCCAACCGGTAGGCTGGTTGTTTGCTTATATGTTCTTTTTCCAGCGGGGGAAGTTTTCTGGGGTGTGAGTATGTTAAGCGAACAAATAAAACATGCAGCAGGTTTCATTTTTAAATATTTACTGACAATTATGCTCTCAAATGATACCCTACCTCTTTGTATAAAAAAGTTATAAATGACTAGTGCTTACAAGATATAATCCATTAGATTACATGGAGAAAATTGAAGCCAGTAACATAATCTAGGTTACTCATTTTAGGTAGTGTATTCTGACTACTTTTTAGATTACTTTTAGATTGCCTTTTTCCCCCCAAATCAGAAGCATGGATCACAAAATTATTATACTATATTGTGAATATAGTTAAAGCTAAATGGTATGACAGAGTAGGATTTTGGAAAGGAAACATTTAAAGAGAAAAAAAGAAAAATTAGGGAGAATGAATCAATAGCCTAATCATTTACTGCCATTTTATGAATATGTAATCGTGTAATCCATAAGAAGTAACTGTAATCTCATTATGAGCATTTATGTAATTGATTATGTAATCAGTTACTACCCAGCACTGTAAATTATTCATTATAATCATAAATCAGACTATTGACATCTAATTAAAGGAATGGTTAGCGTTATTTCATTTATGCATAGATAAACTCTGCACTTGGCTACTACATTATGCCAAATTAATTTCCATAACACAGATGTGAAAGTGAATGAGTGCGACTCTTTGTGCTGGAACAGCCATATTTGCTGCTTATTATTAGTCTCAGCAAATATCATAAACTTTACAGTAGAGAAGTGAAACTGTAAGGGGACGGGTGAGTGGAAGAAGCGAGGACTCAAGGTGCAGGAAGAATGGGTCTTATTAATAAAATAAAACAAAACCACAACAAAAACTACCCAGAGGGGGAAGAACAGGTAGGCAGGCCAAGAATTCGTTTTTTCATTGTGCATTCCAATTAATCTCAATCAAACTGCAGTTGGGTTATTTTGATTAGGTTAAAAAATAACTAAAAAAAATACAGCTAACGAGCACAATAAAAGACAATAAAAACATGGTAACATCATAAAAAGTTATCTGTTTTTGCAAATAAACTCTTCACATATTATTACACACACATTAGAATGGCAAATGAGCACATCAGAATTATTAAAGGATTTTGTAACACTGTTTTCTTTGTAAATTCTGCTCAAATTGCAAGTGGAAGAAGCGAGGACTCAAGGTGCAGGAAGAATGGGTCTTATTAATAAAATAAAACAAAACCACAACAAAAACTACCCAGAGGGGGAAGAACAGGTAGGCAGGCCAAGACAAGAGGAACATACACACATCCGACAATACTCTGAGACATAACATTAAACAACGAAACCGCACATGACTGCAGACACTAGGAGAATAAATAGGGAGACAAACGAGGAGGGTAACAAGGGAGACACAGGTGGAGTAACTGAAACAATAATGAGATAACAAGAAGGGCGGGGTAAGACAATACACAGGAGAGCACGCCATGAGCTCAAACAAAAACACACAGTGACATCTGGTGGCCAACTAGGGCACACCAGCAGAACTGTGACAGAAACGAGAGCTTGAAGCCCAACATTTTTAAACCTGGATCTTGTGAAGGTGAAGAAATGGTTGCTAGGGAACAGGTCTAGAATACATAGGGGACTGACATATCACACTTTATACTGTATATGAATTTACAAAGTAGACGAGTGTGACAATCCAGATGCACAAATAAGACGTAAAATACTAATTTATGCTACAGAAAATAATAATATGGGAATCATCTTAGTGACGTGCCAATTGTGTCAGAAGGCAACAGTCTGGTCTTTCATTGCCTGCCTGAGGGGATTCTGGGAGGTGGATGATGCAAGAGTCGAGTCAGACACGGTCCTATCTGCTGTTATTCGATGTTAATGGATCTATCAGTCAGTGAACTTCTCAGCTGAAAACACACACATGCTTTACACATCCAGCATCTGTGTGATTATGGATCATGACAAAAACTCCAGTGACTGCATGATAGTAACAAAACTGGAGAAAATGCAATCCAGATTAGAAATTGTTCTATAAAAAAGAGTGAAGAGGGCATTTCCATGCACTGCATCTTTGTTAGAGGAATAGTTCGCCGTCTCTCACGTACATGGCATCCCCCAGTAACACTGAAATGCAGATTTGAGCATATTTCTATCAAATATAGCCTCTTCTCGCACTCACCTGTGGGATTTGACACATCACTGAACGTTTCCATGGATAAAACACATTCCTCACGCTGAGAAAATAACCAACTCACTGACCTTTTTTGTATAACGGTGGTCTATTATGTGACTGATTTTTTGAAGTTGTAAATAAACCAAAATTACTACGTTTTACAAGAAAATAATATTTCAGTCTTTGTACTTAAAAATGTCATGTTTAATTCAATGTTACTTGCCGTTTCTTTGTAACTGTGAAATTTACCAACCATTTCTGAGTGAAAATTGTTTCTACACCGTTTTTGTTTTTTCAGTGTATAAATGCTGTCTTTTATATTTCTCATTGGGCTACAAATTAAAATATATTCGAGAACATATATGTGTTTTATTGCGTAGTTGCCAGGCTGCAAAAGTGCCAGACAAATCAATTGGAAAAGGCTACTAAATACTCCCAGATTAATTACAAATGGAATAAAGTGTAGATATACATACCTGATAAATACTAAATGATAGGTGCTCTTTATCATTAGAAGGAAAGAAAATAGTTTATTAAGTGAAAAGACAATCTAACTAACTGTGACACCTTTAGAGAGACAAATCTATGAAACTTAAATCCATGAGACAAACTGAGGTTAAAAATAATTTATTTCTCTTCATAATCATCAGGGAATACAGTTTTAAGGTGTTAGGAAAATGCCATTTTTGAATCAAGCTGTTAAAACTGAATCTACAACACCGTTATAATTTTACTCATTGCATTCAAGGGTTAATATTTTACAATATTATACACTCAGTCTGAACAGAACCAATAAATTATGTAAAATATTTTCCAGCCAAGTGCACACAGAAGCAAAGAAAACTGTATACTGAGGCATTCAAACATAATACACAAAATCAATGATCATTTCATTAGTATTTTCACAATAATCAATGCAAACTGTCTTCAGCAATAATACGACTGCAATTAAGTGCTTTCGAAACATTGTGTGCAAAATCTTTAAAACATCAGTGCCGTTGGATACCTCTGCGGTCTGACATTTAATTACAAGATTGATCATTTGAATTTAAATAAAAAATGAAAAAGTTTGGTTGAAAATTATTTACACACACTTTAGTCTATGCATTTAGCAGCTCTCCTCATGCTAATTACAGTACCGTCAGTTCAGTCGACTATTACTTAAGGTTTTCTCGAGGAGAGACACTACACAACAGCAACTTTATTGTAAATTAATCGATCAAAATAACAGTACAACCCAACAAATGAAAAGCAGCAAATATAAGTGCTAGCTAGTCAGTGCTGCCAAGGCTCTTCGTTTCAAACAAGATGTTCTTACAATAACAATAAAGCCTTAAAAACTAAAACTTTTTAAATCTTCATATGTGCTCGTCAATATGAGGCAACAGACTTGATTGGCAACATATGTAAAAAGTGACATGACATGTGGCCAAGTATGGTTACCCATACTAGGAATTAGTGCTCTGCATTTATCCCATCCTAAGTGCACACACACAGCAGTGAACACACACCCGGAGCAGTGGGCAGCCATTTATGCTGGGAGTTTAAGTTGGGAGTTCAGTGCCTTGCTCGTGGTATTGAAGGTGGAAGAGAGCGCTGTCCCCACCTTCACTCTCCCCACCTACAATTCCTGCCAGACCTGAGACTCGAACTCGCAGCCTTTGGGTTACGAGTTCGACTCTCTAACCATTAGGCCACGACTTCCCCAAACATGTAACATGCATTGTTATATGATGAACAGACAATGGAGAAGGTCAGTGGTTGAGCTAGTTTGGTTTAGAGTGTGAGTTTCAGAGTTTGGAGCGAAGAGAAAGGCCATCATACATGTCAGCTTTAAGTTGGGCCCATTCGGCTAGTTTCTGAACGATGCCCTTTTCTTGAGTGAGAACACTAGCCACTTTCTTTAACTTATTCTCGTTACGCTCCAGGTAGCGCCGACCCTCAGCCTGCAGGAAGTCCAGCCTCTCCTGTCTGTTTTCATCCAATGAGATTTCTTCACTCATGTAAGGGTTAAAGCGAAAATAAGTGTTCGGGGGGAGGAGGGCGTCCAGCATTGAGTGGACCTCTATAGTATAAGAAGAAGAGGTTTATGTAGTGAGTGACAAACAATAGAATAATAGCAATGTTTTATTACTGATTTATTATTTTTATGTTTCATTATGTCATATCAGTTTTCATTATTTCATTTTTTTTCCAATAAAAAAATAGATACGTTATTATTTAAATTAAATTAAAGTTGTTGTTTTTTTACATTTCTTGTGTCAAAAGATTTATAATCTTTATTCTTATGGAATTAGTTTTCAAAATGATGAATTACGGTTCAAAGGCTTTATATAAACTCTTAACATCAGACTGAAATGATCAGTGACCTTGTTAAAAAATTAACTTAAGTTGTTCGATTCTAACTCTGGGATCCTATGGGAAATGCAGAGAAGTAGGTGCTACACACAGCACAGAACAACACAGGGCAGCGGACAGATGTGATCATGTGACCCCATCATCTCACCTTCAGTGTCAGTGGCGCTGCTGATGACATTGGTGAGTTTGGTCTTCAAGCTGGTATAAGTGCTCGAGCTGGTCTTGCCTACTGTTTCGTATCGGCCTGTGCCCAGAGATACCACACACTGCACAGGTGTGTTGGGCCACAAACACTTGCTCTCATGGATGGCCAGAGCGGTAGGGTTGTTGATCAAGAGACCACCGTCCTGGATAAAATAAAAAATCAATCAAATTTTAACAACATCACAGCCAGGTATCAAGTGAGGTTCGTGTGTCCTCTATCACAACTGGAGAAACTAAAATATAGTATTTAAAAGAAATTTTCGGTTTCTGCCAAAATAACTGCTTCTATTCTTGTCTTCTTTGTGGAAATCTGGGTTATTCTTTGAAATACTAGAGGTACGACATAAAACGGTGAATTTGCATTTCTAGCTGATATGATTATGGGAATCATCACTGTAGAGCATAATGGACGCAGGATCTCTCTGCAGGAGACATGGGTATGTGTTCATTTCACCTGAGGCATCAGAAATGCATTTACTTGGCATCATCCTTCTCTGTTTCCATGCCTCTCTTAAGGAGCACATCAGAGAAAACAAGATGAAATCGTCCACTAGACAGCATCCCTCATTTCTCTAGTATGCCCTACATTTTAGTGACACGGATACTGATGTGTATCAGTGAACTGCACACTGCTTTCCGAGTCCAAAGATAACGAATGCTACCTCATCAAAGCAATCAAAATATAATTAAAGGGATATTTCACACAGAAATTAACATTCAGTCATCATTTACCCATTCTCATGACTTTCAAAACCTGTATGACTTTCTGTCTTATGTAGAACACAAATGGAGATGTTTAGCAGAATGTCCAGGCTGCTCTTTTCCATATAATGAAAGTAAATGTTGACCATGCTTGTCAAGCTTACAGTTCACTCTGTTACTCTCAAAAATCACATTAGAAGACTTGGAACATGATGCATGAGTTATTTAGACTATGATGCTTTTATACTGTTATTTTTAGCAAGAATTAAAAAAAAATACAGAAAAAAATCCACTTTGTAACATGGTTATAATAGTTAACTAAAACTTAAACTACAATCATTAAATAAATAAACAAATGTTACTTGAACAATGGGATAAAATCTATGTTACTTGACAAAAAAAAATCAGCTAGTTGCCATTTTTTTCAGCTAGAAACAATTCTCAATTTCATGTAGTTTAACTAATGTACCTGTACTAAAATAACAAACTAAAACTGAAATATAAATGAATAAAAACCGCAGAGACATCATGAAAAAAACAACAAAAATTAAAATAAAAAAATTAAATATGAAAAATAAAAATGAATTCAAACTATTAATAAGAACTACAATTGCATCTCAAAGATACTATTAACACTGCTTTGTAAATATAAGAGCAGCATGAAAAACTCATTTTGTGATCCACAGGAGAAAGAAAATCATATCATATATCATATGAGTCAATGATGACAGATCTTTCATTTTTGGGTAAACTATTCTTTTACTGAAAGAATCAATGAAGAAGAAAAACAGCCAAACAGTTGAGGACTGACTTCTTGTTTGATGGTAGAGAGTCCTTGAGGAGAGTATGCATAACAGATTACAGGCCTGGCATGTGGAGAAGAAACTGAAGAGCTATTCAGAGCAAAAACGAGCGAGAGATAGAGAGAGGTTCTGCCACTGGTGGCATTCGGATATAACCGGGCATTGAGTGCTCTGCTGGCAACAGGTTTTAGAGCCAAGAGCCTCCACTACATTTGCATTTTAATGAGAACACATTCATCCCACACAGTAAAAACATACATCAAAACATCGCACAGCAGCTTTGAATGCGGAATTATGGAAAGATTAACCTATTGAATGTGCATTAAGTGGATTTGCTTGGCCCTTAGGCCAAAATTTTTTTTTGAATCAGCTACACAGACTATTAGATGAAACATGAATACCATCTAAAAATGGTTCATTCTCATCTTGTTCGCCAAAAAAATAAGGCCTTCCCTGAGGGTATAAAAGCATCATGTGGGTCAATGGAACATAAGAGTGTCCTTTATAAAGAAAGGGAAGAATCTTTTTAAAGGAAGGACAATTTCTGGTTGCACCATAAGACTTTGATTTGGTGGACAAAGGTTTTCAACTATTAATAAAAAGTGAACAACATTTTGTTGAAATATTATTTTTTATCTACAAATAATAATAAAAGATTAAGGCAAGCGACTTGATAATCTTTTCAAGAATTTCATTTTTTAAATAAAGATTTTTTTCCTCATTATGATATTAGGACATTTTTAACTTTTAACTTTAAGTCCAACCAAAAAGTATTAAAAATAAATGTTATTTCAGAAATTAACGTAATTTGAATAAATTCATAAATAAAAATATTAATTTATAAATTAACAGAAAAAATCACGTCATTTACTTGTGATAGAATATAGAAAATCTTTATTTATAAATTATTGGGGTGGGGTGGGGTGGGGTGGGGGGGTCATGTAATTTACCCATGTGATATAGCAGGATTTTTTTACATTTTATTTTATGCCCCCCAAAAATATCAAAATTAATTACATTTTTATTAGTTTTTAATAAATGAATAGATTAAAATATATAAATGTATAAATGAACAGACAAGAAATCACATTATTTACTTGTGGTATATATTTGATGTATCAAAAAAATATTAAAATTCATTTTAATTCATGAATGGGCTGTATTTTTTATGTATTACGCATAAATGAATATAGGAAATCCTTATGTATAAACTAATAGAAAAACAATTATGTAATTTACCCATGTGATATATCAGGACATTTTATTTTATTTTATTTTATACCACTTAAAAATATCAAAATGAATTTTAATTCAGAATCGAACAGATTGTTTATGTATTTTGAATAAATTAACAGATTAAAAATATTTATAAATGAACAGAATATTTATAATTTTTTTAGTTTATGCCTCCAAAAAATAGAAATGGATTGTATTTTGAATGTATTCTGAATAAATTCATATAATAAATTTTTTTTTATATTATTTAAAAAAAATATTAAAATTTGAAAAATAATTAATTTATTAGTTACAATCCTTCACATGCTGTTTTATCCCACCATTTCTAATAACAGGCCCATCTTCCTATTGACCTCAGAACTCATCGGACTCTGAATGAATCTGGGCATTCATTTAGCTCAGTGATTAACAGCTTTATTGGCCTTTTTGGGACAACAGGGACATTGTGAAAAGCTGTATGCGAACTTGGTGGGTGTCAATAGGCAGACGGACAGAATGACGCCTTCCTAATGGCTCAACAGGCACCGCTGAGGGCTACGATTCAACATTAACCTCTGCCGCTTGGCTGATGAAATCTCAGGTTGTGAGGGTGCATTCAGTGTGGCAGCGGTGGGACCGTGCCAGTTTGAGCTGGATGAAGACAGACCTGACAGCTACTCAAGGGCAATGCAGACACATGAACTACTCAAAATCATACACTTTCCCTTACAAAACTGGTTTGTGTATCCACAAAAATTTATGCATATTGCAAATACGCAGCCACACTTTAAAGCTACGATGAGATTCTGAGAGAAGCGGATCAGAGATATGAGAGGAGTCTAAATAATCTCTCTGACAGCAATCTGAGAGCCGAACTGAAGTGCCCTAAGCAACAGCACTCAAGAACAACACTAATGAGTCTGAATGTGCGGCCCTGATGAGACAGCACATGAAATGGCCTGAGTGCATGTATGTGCAGAGTTCGCTTTTCCTCCCTCTTCTTCTGACAAGCACCTAAAAGGGTTTGTAATGATTTTCAATACTGCAAGATGTCTGTGCACGGATGATGTCTCAAATAGTCAGAGCACTTGGATCTTAACATGTTAAAAAAAGTCATATCATAATAATTAGCCTTAAAAACATAAGGATTAGTTGAGAGCAAAAAGGAATGTAATGCAGAATATTTACCTGGTGGAGGTCATTTCCTAGAACAAATTCCTGGAAGTATCCTGGAGCAGCGGAGGATGCTCGAATGGCCTGCCACATTTTATGCTGGCAGCCACCCAAGTAGTGTGAGCGAACCCCTGGCAGGAAGTCATAATTCCTGAAGACATACGCCTTCAGCGGCAGGCCTCTGTTCACTATGGTGCTCACTGCTGACACCTAGAGGAAGCATTGAGGGATTTATCTAAACAGTTAAAAGATGAGAATTGTATATATTTTTTTACAAGTATATATTGAAACCCACCTTAGGGCATTTAGGGTTCTTGGAAGTCTCAATCATTAGTCCAGGCCCCATTCTTTCTCTGTTGAGAAACAAAACGTTAAAATAAAACAAAATGTAAACATTAAATGAGCAACACATTGTACTACAATCACTTTACTGTATAATATCTCTATTTATTACTATTTATTTTTAAGTTTATTTTATGTCTCTTTACCTCTGTTATTTTATTATTATGCTACTCTATTTTTTTTATTACTATTTATTTTTGCTTTCATTTCAGCGTAGTTTTATATGTGTCTCTTTACCTTTATTATTTGATTATATTATATTAATATAATTATATAATATTATTTATTACTTTTTTATTAATTTGCTATTTCTATTTTTAGCTCCAAACTTTTGTTGCACTTTACAATGGCAATAAAGTAAATTAAATTAAATAAATAATAAAATTCTGTTTCATATGGGCTTGTTTACGTCACTTTTCAAATAACTCAAATAACAAAAAATTCTAATAAAATTAAATACAATATAAAACAAAAGTAAAAAAAATAAATAAAATAAAATAAAGCTTTTTCACTTCATTGTCTTACTTGAGGATCTCTTCCCAGATCTGGCTGTCATAGTACGCGTGACTCCAGCCCATTTTCACTGTGCCCACAATCAAGTTCTGTTTAAAGACATCAGATCCCAACTTCCGATAGAGTTCCTCACACTCATCCAGAGGGATCTGGAACACACCCAGCATACAGGCCAGGATGGCCCCTAAGAAAAAAACCCCCACAGATTTAAAGGAAGTTTCATTCCTATATCTAATAGACATTTTCCAAGTAGTTATAATAATATACCTGTACTAACTCCACATATGTAGTCAAACAGCTGATAGATGGGCTTCCCTGTCAAACTCTCCAGCCTGTGCAAAGCCTGTAATGCAACCAAACCCCGTGGCGCTGCTGATGACATTGGTGAGTTTGGTCTTCAAGCTGGTATAAGTGCTCGAGCTGGTCTTGCCTACTGTTTCGTATCGGCCTGTGCCCAGAGATACCACACACTGCACAGGTGTGTTGGGCCACAAACACTTGCTCTCATGGATGGCCAGAGCGGTAGGGTTGTTGATCAAGAGACCACCGTCCTGGATAAAATAAAAAATCAATCAAATTTTAACAACATCACAGCCAGGTATCAAGTGAGGTTCGTGTGTCCTCTATCACAACTGGAGAAACTAAAATATAGTATTTAAAAGAAATTTTCGGTTTCTGCCAAAATAACTGCTTCTATTCTTGTCTTCTTTGTGGAAATCTGGGTTATTCTTTGAAATACTAGAGGTACGACATAAAACGGTGAATTTGCATTTCTAGCTGATATGATTATGGGAATCATCACTGTAGAGCATAATGGACGCAGGATCTCTCTGCAGGAGACATGGGTATGTGTTCATTTCACCTGAGGCATCAGAAATGCATTTACTTGGCATCATCCTTCTCTGTTTCCATGCCTCTCTTAAGGAGCACATCAGAGAAAACAAGATGAAATCGTCCACTAGACAGCATCCCTCATTTCTCTAGTATGCCCTACATTTTAGTGACACGGATACTGATGTGTATCAGTGAACTGCACACTGCTTTCCGAGTCCAAAGATAACGAATGCTACCTCATCAAAGCAATCAAAATATAATTAAAGGGATATTTCACACAGAAATTAACATTCAGTCATCATTTACCCATTCTCATGACTTTCAAAACCTGTATGACTTTCTGTCTTATGTAGAACACAAATGGAGATGTTTAGCAGAATGTCCAGGCTGCTCTTTTCCATATAATGAAAGTAAATGTTGACCATGCTTGTCAAGCTTACAGTTCACTCTGTTACTCTCAAAAATCACATTAGAAGACTTGGAACATGATGCATGAGTTATTTAGACTATGATGCTTTTATACTGTTATTTTTAGCAAGAATTAAAAAAAAATACAGAAAAAAATCCACTTTGTAACATGGTTATAATAGTTAACTAAAACTTAAACTACAATCATTAAATAAATAAACAAATGTTACTTGAACAATGGGATAAAATCTATGTTACTTGACAAAAAAAAATCAGCTAGTTGCCATTTTTTTCAGCTAGAAACAATTCTCAATTTCATGTAGTTTAACTAATGTACCTGTACTAAAATAACAAACTAAAACTGAAATATAAATGAATAAAAACCGCAGAGACATCATGAAAAAAACAACAAAAATTAAAATAAAAAAATTAAATATGAAAAATAAAAATGAATTCAAACTATTAATAAGAACTACAATTGCATCTCAAAGATACTATTAACACTGCTTTGTAAATATAAGAGCAGCATGAAAAACTCATTTTGTGATCCACAGGAGAAAGAAAATCATATCATATATCATATGAGTCAATGATGACAGATCTTTCATTTTTGGGTAAACTATTCTTTTACTGAAAGAATCAATGAAGAAGAAAAACAGCCAAACAGTTGAGGACTGACTTCTTGTTTGATGGTAGAGAGTCCTTGAGGAGAGTATGCATAACAGATTACAGGCCTGGCATGTGGAGAAGAAACTGAAGAGCTATTCAGAGCAAAAACGAGCGAGAGATAGAGAGAGGTTCTGCCACTGGTGGCATTCGGATATAACCGGGCATTGAGTGCTCTGCTGGCAACAGGTTTTAGAGCCAAGAGCCTCCACTACATTTGCATTTTAATGAGAACACATTCATCCCACACAGTAAAAACATACATCAAAACATCGCACAGCAGCTTTGAATGTGGAATTATGGAAAGATTAACCTATTGAATGTGCATTAAGTGGATTTGCTTGGCCCTTAGGCCAAAATTTTTTTTTGAATCAGCTACACAGACTATTAGATGAAACATGAATACCATCTAAAAATGGTTCATTCTCATCTTGTTCGCCAAAAAAATAAGGCCTTCCCTGAGGGTATAAAAGCATCATGTGGGTCAATGGAACATAAGAGTGTCCTTTATAAAGAAAGGGAAGAATCTTTTTAAAGGAAGGACAATTTCTGGTTGCACCATAAGACTTTGATTTGGTGGACAAAGGTTTTCAACTATTAATAAAAAGTGAACAACATTTTGTTGAAATATTATTTTTTATCTACAAATAATAATAAAAGATTAAGGCAAGCGACTTGATAATCTTTTCAAGAATTTCATTTTTTAAATAAAGATTTTTTTCCTCATTATGATATTAGGACATTTTTAACTTTTAACTTTAAGTCCAACCAAAAAGTATTAAAAATAAATGTTATTTCAGAAATTAACGTAATTTGAATAAATTCATAAATAAAAATATTAATTTATAAATTAACAGAAAAAATCACGTCATTTACTTGTGATAGAATATAGAAAATCTTTATTTATAAATTATTGGGGTGGGGTGGGGTGGGGTGGGGGGGTCATGTAATTTACCCATGTGATATAGCAGGATTTTTTTACATTTTATTTTATGCCCCCCAAAAATATCAAAATTAATTACATTTTTATTAGTTTTTAATAAATGAATAGATTAAAATATATAAATGTATAAATGAACAGACAAGAAATCACATTATTTACTTGTGGTATATATTTGATGTATCAAAAATATTAAAATTCATTTTAATTCATGAATGGGCTGTATTTTTTATGTATTACGCATAAATGAATATAGGAAATCCTTATGTATAAACTAATAGAAAAACAATTATGTAATTTACCCATGTGATATATCAGGACATTTTATTTTATTTTATTTTATACCACTTAAAAATATCAAAATGAATTTTAATTCAGAATCGAACAGATTGTTTATGTATTTTGAATAAATTAACAGATTAAAAATATTTATAAATGAACAGAATATTTATAATTTTTTTAGTTTATGCCTCCAAAAAATAGAAATGGATTGTATTTTGAATGTATTCTGAATAAATTCATATAATAAATTTTTTTTTATATTATTTAAAAAAAATATTAAAATTTGAAAAATAATTAATTTATTAGTTACAATCCTTCACATGCTGTTTTATCCCACCATTTCTAATAACAGGCCCATCTTCCTATTGACCTCAGAACTCATCGGACTCTGAATGAATCTGGGCATTCATTTAGCTCAGTGATTAACAGCTTTATTGGCCTTTTTGGGACAACAGGGACATTGTGAAAAGCTGTATGCGAACTTGGTGGGTGTCAATAGGCAGACGGACAGAATGACGCCTTCCTAATGGCTCAACAGGCACCGCTGAGGGCTACGATTCAACATTAACCTCTGCCGCTTGGCTGATGAAATCTCAGGTTGTGAGGGTGCATTCAGTGTGGCAGCGGTGGGACCGTGCCAGTTTGAGCTGGATGAAGACAGACCTGACAGCTACTCAAGGGCAATGCAGACACATGAACTACTCAAAATCATACACTTTCCCTTACAAAACTGGTTTGTGTATACACAAAAATTTATGCATATTGCAAATACGCAGCCACACTTTAAAGCTACGATGAGATTCTGAGAGAAGCGGATCAGAGATATGAGAGGAGTCTAAATAATCTCTCTGACAGCAATCTGAGAGCCGAACTGAAGTGCCCTAAGCAACAGCACTCAAGAACAACACTAATGAGTCTGAATGTGCGGCCCTGATGAGACAGCACATGAAATGGCCTGAGTGCATGTATGTGCAGAGTTCGCTTTTCCTCCCTCTTCTTCTGACAAGCACCTAAAAGGGTTTGTAATGATTTTCAATACTGCAAGATGTCTGTGCACGGATGATGTCTCAAATAGTCAGAGCACTTGGATCTTAACATGTTAAAAAAAGTCATATCATAATAATTAGCCTTAAAAACATAAGGATTAGTTGAGAGCAAAAAGGAATGTAATGCAGAATATTTACCTGGTGGAGGTCATTTCCTAGAACAAATTCCTGGAAGTATCCTGGAGCAGCGGAGGATGCTCGAATGGCCTGCCACATTTTATGCTGGCAGCCACCCAAGTAGTGTGAGCGAACCCCTGGCAGGAAGTCATAATTCCTGAAGACATACGCCTTCAGCGGCAGGCCTCTGTTCACTATGGTGCTCACTGCTGACACCTAGAGGAAGCATTGAGGGATTTATCTAAACAGTTAAAAGATGAGAATTGTATATATTTTTTTACAAGTATATATTGAAACCCACCTTAGGGCATTTAGGGTTCTTGGAAGTCTCAATCATTAGTCCAGGCCCCATTCTTTCTCTGTTGAGAAACAAAACGTTAAAATAAAACAAAATGTAAACATTAAATGAGCAACACATTGTACTACAATCACTTTACTGTATAATATCTCTATTTATTACTATTTATTTTTAAGTTTATTTTATGTCTCTTTACCTCTGTTATTTTATTATTATGCTACTCTATTTTTTTTATTACTATTTATTTTTGCTTTCATTTCAGCGTAGTTTTATATGTGTCTCTTTACCTTTATTATTTGATTATATTATATTAATATAATTATATAATATTATTTATTACTTTTTTATTAATTTGCTATTTCTATTTTTAGCTCCAAACTTTTGTTGCACTTTACAATGGCAATAAAGTAAATTAAATTAAATAAATAATAAAATTCTGTTTCATATGGGCTTGTTTACGTCACTTTTCAAATAACTCAAATAACAAAAAATTCTAATAAAATTAAATACAATATAAAACAAAATAAAGTAAAAAAAAATAAAAAAAAATAAAATAAAATAAAGCTTTTTCACTTCATTGTCTTACTTGAGGATCTCTTCCCAGATCTGGCTGTCATAGTACGCGTGACTCCAGCCCATTTTCACTGTGCCCACAATCAAGTTCTGTTTAAAGACATCAGATCCCAACTTCCGATAGAGTTCCTCACACTCATCCAGAGGGATCTGGAACACACCCAGCATACAGGCCAGGATGGCCCCTAAGAAAAAAACCCCCACAGATTTAAAGGAAGTTTCATTCCTATATCTAATAGACATTTTCCAAGTTGTTATAATAATATACCTGTACTAACTCCACATATGTAGTCAAACAGCTGATAGATGGGCTTCCCTGTCAAACTCTCCAGCCTGTGCAAAGCCTGTAATGCAACCAAACCCCTACAAAACAATTACATCAAATTACAGGCCTGCACACAGAGCATTTCACTGCATATATAGTATTCATCTTATAACATGAAACATAAGGATAAGGATTCACTGAAACAAAATAAGAGTTCAAAAGTAGTTGACAGATGATATCATGCACATTAACTTTTTTTTTACATTTCAGAATATAAAAACATATGAAAATGTGTGTACAAGGTATATATAAGGTATAAATACCTCGTCACAGTTTATTTTATCACTACTTTTAATTACATTTTAGCTTTTTGCTGCTCACTTAAATTCAAAACACTTACATTTAAATATTCCACACACACACACACACTGTTTATAATTTACATTTTTTTACTTAGATTAAGTAAATCATATCTTAAGAATATCATATTCCACTGCTGTGACTTTATTTTATTTTTAATATATATTTTATTTTACATTTTATTCTTGGTAAAATCATGACAAATTTAAAGTATGAAAATTAGCCTACGATGATGGACAACACCTAAAGGGATTGCAAAATTGTGTCAGTTCTATTTTTGGATGACCTACTTTTAGGTAAATTTGGGCTGACCTACTTTTATCTTAAAGTACTTTCACAATCTGTTAACTTTAGGTTAATCATTTTCCCCAGCTGTCATGTGTCTGTCACCTGGTCCCTCCTCCATCGATGGAGAGGACACGTATCCCTCTGCCTTTGACCGGGTCAGTGTAGCCCACCAGGGCCAGAGCCTGTCTCACTGCAGCCTGCAGACTGATGTCTCTTGCCTGCCTCAAACGCAGCAGACAAGGGATGACCTTCTCCTACAGCCAGCGAGAGAAAGGACGAAATTAAACATAGAAAGTTATTGACGGAGATTACAACGTACAAAAATAAATCCGGATATGGCAGATGGTTGGACACAAACGTACAGTGACTGCCACCCCTCTGGTCTCAGGAAACTCCAGCAGGTGGAAGCTCAGTTCCTCCACCCTGCAGATGGTGATCTTCATATCAGTGACTCGTTGAAGACTCTTGACCAGTGCTCTGGTTCGGTTATCCACACTAACACGTGCTATAATCTACAGACACACAGACCAGTTACATTTAATCCTTAAACATTACAATCAATGTTTCAGCTTCTAACAAAATAAAGTTTTGGGTGATAACTGGCCCCAAAATCAAAAGGAAATCATTATAATTGGCACAAAGGCAATGGGCCTCATTTATAAAACATGAGCAGAAGGCATGCGAATGTTTGGGAACCCCTTGCAGAACATGTGAATAATTTTAACAAAATAAGAGAGATCATACAAAATGCATGTTATTTTTTATTTAGTACTGTCCTGAGTAAGAGATGTTACATAAAATATGTTTACATATAGTCCACAAGACAAAAACTTGCTGAAATTATTAAAACAACCCCCTTTTGTTTGGGAACTCTTGGTTCCTTGGTACTGTGTGTGCCATCATTTCAGCTATCTCTCTTATTTTGTTAAAATTATTCACATTTTCACAGATTCTGCAAGGGGTTCCCAAACTTTCCCATGCCACTGTACATGAAAATGTGTTCTGTTGAATAAATGTAGCATAATTAAGTCTTTCTTTAGGGCCAATACTTTTTTTGTATTGCAATAATAAAAAAATAAGAGAAATAAAAAATAATTGAATATATATATATACACACATTTCTCAAACAATATTGATTTTTTTTTATAGAATACAGATTATAATAATAATTTTATATAATAAATATAAAAATTTATATAATTATAATTTATTTTTCATCAAATATTATTTTATTTTTAATTATTATTATTATTTATTGATTTTTTCGCATAAAGAAAATTACGCGAACTTGTAGGACCATATAATATTATTATTTCATTTTGGCAATTTTCATTAGATCAACCCCAAAAAACTATACTGCAGACCCCACTAAAATGGTATTTTAGTGGAAACACACGGCTTTCACTCAAAAAAGATCTCAATTAAACATTCTATTAAAATTACAATGGTATTAATCTACCTTCTCCCTCTGAGACAGCAGTCTCTGTGCTTTCTCGTCTGCCTCTTTTTTCTCCTTGCTTTCTGCACTCTTTGCATCCTGGGACGCGGCTAGTTCAGATCCAGAGGTTTTGTCCTTCTCCACTGTGCCACTCTTTGAATCCGCTCTGAACTTTGGGACGAGGGGAGCGATGTAGTTTCCTACAAAAGCCTGGACGCTGGGCCTGGGATAGTAGAGGTAATGACTGATGCCTTTCCTTGGCGATATGGGGATGGTTGAAACACCCTCATCCTGAGCTGGGGCAGAAGGGGCTTGTGGACTTGGGACAGAGCCGTCCTTGTCAATAGTAGGGGGCGTTTCTGGTGTGGATCTATGGGACACAGGCACCGCCATTAGGATATGATCCTTGCTACTTTTTGGAAGAGTGCTAGGTTGGATCTGAGATGGCGAGGATGCCGTGTCTCGTGACCTTTTGTCATTTTGTGTGTCACTTCCAAAGTAGGTATTGACATGTTCAGCCAGGTGATTGTACGTTTCATCCATGTTGGTTGTGAACGCTGCGGGCTGAAAACGTTGCAGTGTTTGCTTTGCAACCGCACTGGTTGTGTTTCCTGCACTGCTCGACAAATTGCTGAGAGATTTTGGGACTTCTTTATGAGGTTCTGTTTCTTTTTTCACCTCTTTCTCCCTGGGCGGCTCAGGTGCTGCCATGGTCATGACAGCTCCGGCCTCTGCCTCGGGACATTCCACTTTAACCTCTATAGTTTTGCCCTGGGCGGCACCGGGTTTGAGGCGTGTGATCTTGGCGAGGAGGTCGGTGTTCACCGTTCCGCTCACGGCTTTGGTAACGGTGTCCAGTGTGCTCCTGATGCGCGACATGCGGCGAGGTTACTCGAGGGAATTCTGGGATATTCCTTGAGAAAACAGACGTGTGTGTGGATTGGGCATCAGAGCTGCTGAGCCCTGCAGAGCTCAGTCAAAGTGTTTGGCATTTCACATCCACTAAATAAGGACTCCATGATAATACATTAGGTAGGAGATTTTCTCATTTTAAAGGCAACCTGTAATGAGAAAGATCGTTATTTGTTATTATTAAATTAATAATGTTTAATATTAAGAAATCAATCATATGTAAGAAACCATGCAGAAAATCCTAAGAACTGCATAGCATTATGCTAAAAACAGTCAGACTTAGAACCCTTGAGCAACTGCACAGCAACACCTTGTAATCACAATATTTAATATTCAAAGTAAATGAGATGTTATAAAAATGAAGGCATTTTCTGCATAAAGACAATGGGCTTCATGCATGAAGCATGAACAGAACGAGAGCTTAATTTTCATGAACGAATTCTCATTACTGTAATAAAGTATCAAAAAATTGTCCTGTTTTTAGTTCATACACAAAATGAAAACATCATATTTTATATTTATTTAATAATATTTTATTATTAAAATTTGCATACATTAAAATGATTAGAATTAGCTTACCGGCGACCTTTAAATAGAAAGACTGGTATTTGTTTGATTAAATTAATGATATATAATGTTACTAAGAATAATAAATCATCCAGGACATCTTACCACAATATTTAATATTTAAAGTGAATGAGTATAATGAAAGTAAGAAGAAAGTATATTTTGCATAAAGACAATGGACCTTATTCATGAAGCTAGAGCAGAATGAGTGCTTCATTTTCATTATAATAATTGTTCAACATTTTTTACAACAAAACGGCTTTACTGTAACACAGTAACGAACATTATCCTGTCTAAAAATGACATTTTAATATTAATAAAATGACATTTTTCTAAATGTAACAATATTTCATTTTTACATAAATAAAATAATAATTATATAAATCATTATTACTATTAAATACAATCGTATTATTAAAAATAAAAACTAATGAAAATGATTAAAATTACCATAGTGATAAATGCCAAAAGAATATTAACGGTTTTGAAAATAGGCTTCATTTTCTGCATGCAAATTTCTCTCTCTCTTGATTTCTCATGCGTTATATTCAAAGCCGAACAGAACAAATGATAGAAGTAACTTAAGATCTCAAGTTTGTGAACGGATTGTTCTTTTGAGTCAGATCTTTTCAATGTATTATTGATTCAGTTCACAACACTGGTCTCGCCAGTGGTTAACAGCTCACCGAAGGAGGAACGTTTCTATGAATAACAACTTAAACTTTCGGTTTGTTGCTGATACAAAGCTATGGTATGGTTTGAAAACTTGAAATACAGTTCGCGAGTCACATGGAAATGTGAAGTCTCCATTCATTCAACTAAACGTGACAAAATAACAACTTCGAAATGTCTTCTTTTGTCTTCCACAGAAGAAAGAATGTCATACAAATATTTAACAAAATAAGTAAAAACGTGGTGAGAGAATCCAAAAATAAAAGTAGGCTACTAAAATAATTAGTCAAACTAGCGTTTCAGTGCGCTGTCAGTCATCACCATGGAAACCCACGTCAACATTTCAGAAACACTGACAGCTATGGAGACGCACAGCGCAAATAACGCACAATGCGAGCATGAAATCAAAAACATCCACTGGATCTCAAGCAAAGACTTCACAATCGAGATCGGAGAGCAACAGATCAGACATTACATGGACGCATGGGAGATAGAGCAGCCTGGCTGGCTCTACAGTCTGAGGTTTCTCCAGGAGACAGAGCTTGAGTTTAAAACGCAGTACCAGTACGAAGCCAAATGGAGCATGCCGACCCCAAGCGCCCCGATCCCGAGAGTCACATCCAGCGTGTATTTCACCATAGAAATCTCCAAAATCAAACCAAACACTCTGCCGGTGGACGTTCACTTCCTCGTCGAAACCAACAGGTCCAAACATATTCCAGGACGGACGAGGTTCAGGGAGAAGTGGCTGATGGATGTCATTGAGAGCAAGACTTTGCTGATGGACACCGTTGACTTTTAATACTTCAAAACATGTCAATTTAACTCGCTGTTTACAAACGATCACTTTAAATGGAAATAAAGTCAAATGCTTTAACTGATGCTTCATAAGGAAATAACGTTACTGTAGTATCACTAAAAAGGTCTCATATTTACCATAACGGGCTGTTGTTGTTTTTTTTGTCAGCGTAGCTCGAATCATCTTCAACGCTAAATAATAGCCATAATAATAAATTGTTATCTCTGTATAAATTGAGTATGTTTATAGACATAGTAATTTGTTGTTCAAGAGGCTGCTCTTTGGACCACTGGTGTTGTTTTGATCAGATACGACCGCGTGAGATAAATCATTCTGCTCTTTTAAGCCGGAGTTTGAAATATTAAGCATAAACATAAGAAGACGTACCCGCTGATTCCTTATTATTCGCTGTCATTTTGTTAGCAATATCTAGAACACAGAGAGGTGTATGAATCCCAAATGGAAAATTTAACAGGAAACAGAAAAGACGACGTGAGGTGCACACAGCCAATCAGAGCGCCTCGAATCTCCTCTTCTCTTCTGTTGGTTGGAGACATAAAAACAAACGGGATAGAGTGCACTGCCAACTACTGGGAGTAAGTGAAACAACACAACTCAACAAAAAGCTAAATAAAACAAACAAAAAAGAGACAGAGAGAAAAGGTAATACAGTACATCATATTTAGAAACGTCTTATATGTCCTATATAATCTTTATGAACAAAGAATGATTAGTTATCTGGAAAAGGTAATTGTTGCATAGTAAATAGTAGAGTACAGTAATACTGTCGTGAAGGGGACATAATATCTGTTACTATTCTGATATGTGTTGCAAGGTAAAAGAAAGGACAGTGTATTTATTCCCTGTGTCTAATATATATGTAAAATATTGAACTAACAGTTAATAAAACAAGTTAATAATAAAATAACAATTAAGTTAAAATGATTATTTATCATTCTACACTATATATAATTTTATATGTATGTACAGTGTTGCAGGGTTATAATATTTAATTAAAATTAAAACCACTAAAATAAGATAAACATTTAGTGAATAAAAAGTAAAATATATATATATATATATATATTATTTTATTTTAGCTAGTTTAAAAATAAAAATGACAACCACACAACGAAATTACTAAAACTTTTCAATTAAAATTGGAAATATAAAAATTTAAAATATTAATAAAAACTAAGAATATCTCAATGAATCTAAAATAACCCAACATGTATTTAATATGCAATTATTTGTAGAGTTGATTACTTCACATTGATATTGTTAGTTCTATTATATTATTTTTAGCATGCAATTTGTGTAATATAGACACTGTAAAACAAAATGCTAATTTTCACACAAAATGGATGTAATGGATGCAAAATGCTAATTTTAAAAAAATGTACAAGTCTTAAGCCAACTCCTTCTGAAAGTTCTTCAGCAAACTAGTAAGAATATACTAAATCAAACAGGTCTATAAAACTGACAGATCTTGCTTTATTTGCTAGTGTTTGGACTACAATGGTATATTTTTTAGAGTTCACAGTGTTGCAATAATTGGCCATTTCTCTCACAGTGTGACAGAGGTTGTTCCTGGAGGGTTTGATGGTTGCCTAAGTGAAGCTCCTTGCTTTGGTTCAGAGGAGGAAGCCTTACAGGTAGAGCCATCCGTCCATCTACAAACATCTCCAGAGACTGGACCCGCCTCTCCTGCTGCAGCCAGTACAGCATCTCAGTACGGTCCCAGTGCATCTTCTCTCTGTACGGCCGACCCTGTGACAACCAAAACAGCAGCGAGAATGTTAAACAGCTGCAGATAACCAACGGAGTGTAAGCAAGCTTTGATGCACTCACTTTATAGCTGATGTTGTCGTTGAAACGGGTTGTGATGTGGCCCATAGTCTTGGACAGTTCTTGGTCTACCACTGAAATCTGAGAGTTGAGCTTCTCCCTTTGACTTGCCTCTTCCATTCTAGCGATGGATGAGCCATTATAACCTGTGTATTTGAAAATAATCTGTATTAGAGTCATTATCTTATTTGATTCACTTCGCAAGAATCTTTCTAAATCGAAATCGGCAAATTTCAAGTGTCAGAATTCATTATTCTGTGCCTCTGATGCACCTCGCTGGAAAAATCTGTTGGGGTCAGATGCCTCCCGCTCAAAGTCTTCCAACCTGGTGAGCAAGAGCTCTCTCTTCTGGATCAACCGAGCAGCCTGCTCCCATGCAGCAATTGCCTGAGGGTACAAACACATCCACGTGACAACATAAATCCTGGATGAGAATGATGGAAAGCCAGGAGAGTTCATTATCATTATATCTGTACCTCCTGCAGATGGTCCCTGTACTCATGAGAGCTGTATTTGATGGCCATGTCGAGTCGCTGTCCTTCTGGCAGAAGCAGGGCATTCCAGACCCTCTCCAGCCTGACCTGCATCTGTTCTCCATCCAGAAGTCCAGCAGCTGGACCTTCACCTTCCTCTCCTTCAGACTAAAGAACATCAATCAAGCAATCAATCAATCACTCACTCACTCAATCAATCAGTCAATCTTTCTGTCGGTCTACCTATCTATCTGTCTATTATACAAAAAAGTGACTAGAAAGTGACTAGAATGAGAGCTAGACTGTGTGCTTCAAACTTATTTCTGCTAAACAGAAGCCTGTACTAAAAATAACAGCGACATGACATGATAGACGAAGGAGTAATCAGTGGAAAACAGAAGTGCTTTGTTAGATTATGAGGAAAGGAACATGAACTCACTGCATCTTGTATTTCCTCTTCTTGATTTTTCTCTGAAACACAGATATTTCTGCATTCATTCATGCAGTTTTGGACACTAAATAACACATTTTCATAAATGTACCAGTATTTTTTAAAAGGAAACTATAACATGCCATCAAGTTCTGGTTCCCTTCCCAGTCCTCCCATCTCTATGGTGTTGATGTTCCAGAATCCAGGAACAAATTCTTGTTTCTGTCTCCTAAGTGAACTGATCCTTTCCTGTTGCCTTCTGGAAGAGATGACGATCAGATAAAAATGAACGTTATATGAATAAAATAACAATACTGTATAATAATATACTGTACATTCATTAATATGTTGGTGTTTAGCCATTTGTTGACTGTCACAGTATAAGAAGTTGAAAGGATGTGTCATGGATGTTCAACATTTTACATTAGTTATAGAGAATAAAATAGTGCAAGTCATCATGCATCATTCTCGTAGGAAATGTGGGAGGATAAAAATTTTAAAAAAAACCAGACATTCTCCTTTCGTCTCTCTGCAGCTGAGCCAGCTTGTGTCTCTCTGCCTCTTCATCATCATCATCATCACTGTCATACAGGTGAAACAGCACTGACAGATAATCAGAGTCCTTCAAAACCAGGGCACAAATAACACAAGCACAACTGTTAAAAGTCCACAAATCCTGAATATATTTAGCATTTATTACAAGTAAACACACACTCTTATTATAAACTAACCTGATTAGAAATGTAGTTAAGATAATCATCCATTGATAGTTGGCACCTCCACCACTGAAACCAGGCTCTGTACGCTCGAGTGGTCGTATTAACAGGCCTCTTCCTGTTCGCAGCCCTCTCTGCTCTCTCGCTGCATTTATGCAAATCAATGAAAGATTTGAGATCATTTTGTGAACCACAAATACACACATAATAAGAAAGAAGAAAGCACCTGTGGGATATGCTGTATGGATTGGGCCTCCTGAGTGATGGGTTCATTAGTTGGTCATTAATTACTCTTTTTGGGCAAAATGTGACATTTGTCAGGGCAGGCTCAATCCTGGAGTCCTTTAAAAAGAATGAATGCGTCTTGTAATATGCTCAACTTCATGATATGAGGATGTTGTGATATTTCACCTATAAAATATCTACATTTGAAAATAAAACAGCTAATCCCCAAGCCCTAAATCAACTTACCTCATCAAAGTTGAAATACTTTGTTGAAATACTTTTGGATAACTCTTCAAAGACTTTGCTTATATCCATTTTTTCTTCAACCAAGTTCTGATCCATCAGAGTGACTGATGCGGAATCAATCTAGAGTTTTAGAATTATTCATATAAGCCAAATGAAATTTCAGTGTCTATTTTATAAATGAGGTCTGGATAAAATATATTAATATATAAATATATATATAAAAAAGAAAATTAACTATATATCTAAGTGTTGTACAAATAAATTGAGATAAAATATAACTATTAAATGAAAAACTTAAAAATGGAAGGATTAGAAATGTTGCCTTGGCAATTCACGGAAATACAAGTAAAAAGTTGAATTACTAAAATTAAAATTAAAACTAAAACCAAAAAGAAAAATAGGCAAATAGAAATATATATATAAAAAATGACAAAACAAAACTACTAAAACTTTAAAATAAAATAAAAAACTGAAAATATAAAAATATAAGCTCATTCAAAGTATTAATAAATACTAAAACAGTATATAACTAACAGAGTATCACCTCTTTAGTGAGGTCATTGTAGACTGGTGGGTACATGCTGAGTTTGATGGTCTCTGGGAGAACCCTATCGGACACTTGGGCCGCTGCTGTGCGCATGATGTTTTGAGGAGAAAACGTCACACTGACCACATCTCCTTGTGGGTGCAGAGGTTTCTTCACAAGAACTTTGTGCTTCTTTGTTTCCTCCTCTTCCTCCATTTTCTAGAAAGAAATGCCCTTCTTTAAAGTCTGATTTGCAGGTGACAATGGCATAGGTCTTGCACATAATTCTGTCTGCAGTGAGATTATTTCTGTAAGTACCTGTAGTTTTTGTTTGAGCCTTTGGAGTCTGCTGGAACTATAGCAGGTTAGGGATTCTATAAGCGAGCACAGATCCGTCCCACAGTTACCATCATCCTTGAAATCTCTCTCCTGTAATAATCTAAAAACATACACACACAATTGAGTTTCAGTTCCCATTACTCCTACACACAGACACAGTGATTAGTATGTTGTAAGGGTACTTTGTAACAACTCAACCTCTTCAGATCTTCCCCAGTACTGATGCGTTTATCCAGGCTGGAGGTAGGCTCTGTGGACAATAGGACTATAGGGGATGGAGGTGGATCGAGTACCCTTATCTCCAGCTCCTCCAGCAGTGTTTCCCTCTGTAGGTCAGGCATGGAATGACATCCCTAAGAGGGTGGACGGAGAAATCCTTAAGGTTGATATGCAACTGTTTGAAAACTGCCACTATGGAATTTGTGCAATGTAATTGATTAAAAAGTCACCTTTATTCTGACCAACCGGTTCTGAGGCGGACTGTGATCCTGCTCTTGTTTCAGTATGTTCGACTTATTGGCTGTAGAACCTGGGCACATGCACAAATGACAGTATCCTGATGCCACATCCAGAATTATATCACTTTTAAAGGAAACAATGACTTGACCCAAGAATGAATATTCTGTCATCATTTTTTATATTCTGACCCTCATGTCTTTACTGACCCTGTGCGACTTTCTTTCTTCTGTGGAAAGATATCTTAAAGAATCTTGCTACTGTTTACAGCAGCGCTGTGTAGTAAATGATTAGAAGTCATTTGGAGTACATAATCAGATTCTGAAAATTAAATATTTGTAATTAGATTCTATTAGATTTTAAAACACTCAGTTGTTTTAAAATCTAGTTATTTATTAAAACAGACTACAGTTATTTATAGATTTTTTTGTCATTTTTTATATTCTGACCCTCATGTCTTTACTGACCCTGTGCGACTTTCTTTCTTCTGTGGAAAGATATCTTAAAGAATCTTGCTACTGTTTACAGCAGCGCTGTGTAGTAAATGATTAGAAGTCATTTGGAGTACATAATCAGATTCTGAAAATTAAATATTTGTAATTAGATTCTATTAGATTTTAAAACACTCAGTTGTTTTAAAATCTACAGTTATTTATTAAAACAGACTACAGTTATTTATAGATTTTTTTTATTACAAGGTTGCCTAATACACAACATTCCACACAGCGTAAATGACATATTTAACACTTTTTGTGTTTTATTTTGATTGACTTTATTTTAAAATGCAGTTCCTGCAATATTTAGGAACAGGAATGTGGTAAATAACAAAGAATGGAATACATTTTTGCTATTCTTTGCCATTTTTGATATTGTTTGCTGTTCTTTTAAAAAAATAATTTTTCTCTGTTTGTGTCTACATTTATACCAATATTGTACAATAATTTTGATGAGTTCAGTCAAAAGTAATCTTAAAGAAATCAAAAAGTAGTCTGATTATATTACCTAAAATGTGCAATGTAACAGATTATGTTACCAACTACAATTTTTGTCATGGACTACAATTTCTAAGTAATCTACCCAGCACTGGTTTTCTGTATAACGAACGTCAATGGATTCCAAAACAACATCGTACCCCATTGACTGATTGTAAGGTCAGAAGTGACAGAATTTTCATTTTTGGGTAAACTATCCCTTTTTGTATCTGTGTAACTTGCCATACATTGTGTGTCTGTCTTATAGGTGATTGGTTCCATGTTACAGGGCAGGAGGTCATACACACATTGCAGATCCAGCTCCCCGATTTTCTCCTGAATCTGTAGACACAGAAGTGAATTAATATGACCTTAACGTCTCTCTTTACAACTTGCACACACACAAGCGCACCTCTTTGAGGTCATCCTCCACTGCTTTTTCCCATGATGTGGCCGTCATGGACCTCTCATTGTTATGTGTAACAGCACTTTGTTTGCGCCTCCGTGCATCCTTGATTCCTGTGACAATCCTGCATCTCATGGAGCGAACATTCAAGCTGTAAACAGAAACAGTCACAGTCTGCTATGAATAAGTAATGTCATGCTATATGTCACCACACTGTGTGATCAAACCTGTTTACGTCAATGCAGTCTCGGTAAAAAGAGTCACACTCACAGACTGGTGCAGTCAATAGCGAGCTGAGCTGCCACCCTGCTGCGGTTGATATGATCTCTGAAGACGCCTCGCCTCCGTAGAGTCTCGATCAGGTGCAAGGATTGCAGAAACAGCTGCTCACAGATGTGCAGCACCTCACTGAAGGTCTGGCGGTTCAGCTGCACTTTCTCTTCCTGGGTCAGCGTGGTGTCCACAGACGGGGTTTTCAGATCTTGCCAGATCAGACTCAGCTCAGAGGTCAACACTGCAGTCTGAATGTCAAAAGCAAACAGAAAAGGGATTTATCATGTAAACTCATTCAAATATCAATTCATAATTCTGAGAGCATTTTAAGTTTGCCATTGACTGCATAAACATTTACTGTACAACTATACATGTTTGATTTGGCTTTATTTTTTATATATATATATTTTTCAAAATAAATTGAAATGATAAAATAAATGCCACGCTTTCAAAATTTCTATTCACCAAAGAATCCTGAAAAAAAAATGTATCACAGTTTTGATAAAAAATAAATAAATAAATAAGCAGCACAACTGTTTTCAACATTGATATTGTACAACTCAAAATGCTTCAGACAATGTTTGAAATATGTATTTACAGCATCTATTTGAGACTGACCAGAGACTGTCTGTCTTCATGGCTGATGGAGTAATGCTGTGATTTCTGGGTGATTCTCTCCTCCAGTCGTTTGCACAACTGTGTCAAAGAGGTTGGAGTGCTTTTATTCTGCTTATAAGCTGAAAACGCTGATTTCACCTCCTTAGACCTGTCTGAAGACGGATTTATAATAATGTGAGATCGATGTCAAAACTTCAAGAGTGAATTAAGTAGCTTGTGAAGAAAGTACTAACCTGTCATCCTGTCAGAATTGACATCCATGTGGCAGAGTTGTGAAAGAGGTCTCAGAAAGCTCTGAACCTCTTGACTGTGGACCATCATTTGGAGGTCCTCACATCTGAAGTGCTCACAAACCTGTGTGCTTGATATTTCCCAATTCAATCCCCAAAAATTGATGTCGAAGACGTTGCATTACAGAAATGTACTAAGCTATGAAATTAAATCAGCTGCTAAGTTTGACATTATGTTTTTTTTAAGCTTTAAAAGCCTTCTAAAAAGATGAAAAATTACTTCTGGGCTCCACACACACACACACACACACACACACACACACACAAAAAACACTTTTCAGCATTCATTCAGTAACATTTAAGGTGCAACAATTAAAAGAAATCCTTATCAGTTGCAGTCTTTTCAAGTTTAAACCTGGTGCAAATCAACATCACAACACTTTCGTGAATGTGACCTGATTTAAGTCACAACAATACTGAGTAAACTTTAAAATTACAGTGCGCAGGATTTTAAAACACCGTTTTTACCTAGGCTATTGTGTACAGTCGTTTGAAGCTTAAAAGCAAGATCGTTACGAAATAATAATTCATCCCATGCAATAAAGCGACTGAATAGTTCCGCCTGCACGCCGTAATCCTAAAACAATTCAGTTGCCCTGGAAACCCCCGGCAGAGCTCACGCACGACGTTATTGCGACGCCGCATTATTCATCTTTTCCACTTTTTTGTTCATTTTAAACACTCTATAAATAAACTGTAAACGAAAAATAGGTTTTTTGAACTAGCATGAAGTCATAAAACTGCATGCACAATAATAATTATTTACAAAAAGAATAATAACAAAACTGTTCAGTCTTGATAACAAGAAGTAGGCTCATACGGAAATATACTCTTCTATGCTAGTCTAATAACAATCTTATTAATGAGCACTTACTTTCTGTATTTATGCCAAATAGTAGGCTATATTTGATGAATATTTAGACATTCAGACATTCATTTCCTTCACAAATGACACAACAAACTTCACAATCAAAACAGTACAATCTGACCAATAAAACAGGTTTTACCTGCTTTATTTTGTCTAATAAAATGCACTGACATTTCTTATTGCATGAAGCTACACACTAAAACACAGACAAAGTGTAGATACACACACAGTGCATGTATGAAAAATGAAACCCACACCACTTCCGTTTACATTAGCCCCTGTCATCCGGAAGGGTGGTACCTGTTCAACTTCTGCAAATAGAAATACGTCTTCTGTCGTCTCATGCCAGTAAAAACACAACATGGATATGAGAGAGTGCTGCGATCAGTCAGTCCTCGTCCATTTGATCTGCTGGAGCTGAAAGGACATACACAGACGCGGATCTAAACTCACCTGATCTATCTACATGTGTGCGTCAGGTCAACGCTGAACCCAGCCCAAGTCACCGTTTGGACACTTTTTGTTTTTGTGCAGGTAAGTGATTTTAAGTTCGTTAAACCGTTTGCAAAAGTTACAGAGCATGAAATCTCTTGAGGGTTTTGTCGTATTAATTAGCTCTGGGCGCCTATTCACGGACATGTGGGAATTACAGGTTTTTTGGCTACATTGTGGCTTCTTCTTGAGTAATAGGCAGTGTTTATGTGTATCCTTTGTGTGTGTGTGTTTGCATGTAACTAATTTGAAAATAACAAAATGTTTGTCCATATCTAACAATGCAGCCCTCTTTTGCTTATATTTTGTTTTAAAAGTTCATTTGTTGCATACATTTGACCTCATTACTAAATTCTAAAAACAACTAAATATAGAAGTAAATGAAATCAAATTAAAATAAATTCTTTTTGTATTTTCGGATACGACAGTGGAGAGAAATTAAATAATACTAAGTGAAGTTTATTATTTTTTATTTAAATATCTAATGAGAAACTGGGTGATTACACATTGTGTGAAATGTCAAAATTAAAAAATAATAATAATAATAAACTGCCAACGTTATATAATAGAGTTATCTCTATTTGCTTTTGACTTTTTACCTTAATTTAACTTCAGTGTTGAGTAAATACTAATAATGCATCAATAAATAAATTTCCCAGAAGTTTCTCAAAACATAATTTATATGACATAAAGTTTCTTATGGGTGAACAAAAATAAAAGCAGCTTCTCTGGGGACCTTCACACATGCAATGCGAACCCTTCATTATTAACAACACCGTATGCATATGCTTAGAAAGTGAAGAACTACGTTTGTTAGTTACATAAAGTGCAACAACAGAGGGTTTAAGGAACTAAATCAGGGAACACGGAACATTATCTTTATTTAGGTACCCCACCTACTTCTCCATCCAAAACCAAATTAACTCTTCCTCTTGTCGATTCATAATGAATTTGGTAGTATTTAGAACTTCCTTTATGGGAGTGCAATATCAAGACGCCATTTAAAACTCGTTGAACATATTCACATAAAGTCTCGCGACTCGTGTCAGAATCAGAAGGATTGGCCTGGAAAGTTTCACAGCCTCTTTTTCATTTCTGCAGAAGTCACAGCCGTTATGAAAACTACTTAAAATGTCTTTTTAGTGCAGACGGCGCTAAAGGTGGCGTTTGCGCTTGGCTGTCATTGTGCTCAGTCATGTTGTCGTTTATTTACAGAGGTAACCTGACCTCCCTGCTACTGAGCTTTTTAAACTGAATACCCACATGCTTTCTATTTTCCCACGAGCACCTGCTTTGATATAAGCGATTTGAGGACTTGGCAGAGGCCTGAAGGTTCACATCTCGTCACATTTGTCATTGTGCTGCTTTTGTGTTTTCAAGATTTATTCAACCTTTTGCCCTAGAATTGTGTGGAGTGATACTTTTATAGATTTTTTTCAGCTTATCCATCTCCACACCTCTCTTTGGGGT
The DNA here is from genome assembly GCF_001515645.1 of Sinocyclocheilus grahami. Taxonomy (NCBI): domain Eukaryota; kingdom Metazoa; phylum Chordata; class Actinopteri; order Cypriniformes; family Cyprinidae; genus Sinocyclocheilus; species Sinocyclocheilus grahami. Next base: position 846,436 of record NW_015505269.1, on the reverse strand, counting down.
AGACTTTGCAGATTCAGCTTATGATTAAGTTCCTCTCTGATAATTGCCAATCTCCAGACTAAATCATCTGTCAACAATGTAACTATTCCTCTTTTTTTTGCCCCATTACGCTAATAGCTGACCAAAAGAACAGTGTTCACCATTACCACTTCCTCCGAACCCTTCGTTTTCCAGCACCATGAGTGGTCAACCACGGAGGATCCGTCTGAAGCCATGGTTGCTGGCACAGGTGAATTGTGATTTACTATGCACACTGTCATTTTAAAGAGCATTTCTGAAGATAAACCAAAAAACAAAATAATGTTCCAATGAACGATGACCATGTGCCGTCAAGCTCTATAAATGACCAAATAGCACCATAAAAGTAGTTTTATGACATTGATTATGCCACATGCATCGATCCTCACATCAGGTGATGAATCATGACACAGCATTTTTAAAATATGCGCATACGCAAATGATACTGAGTGCTACAGCAGATGGAAAGTTTTTCAGCGAATAATGACTTGAATTTCAGTCTTTTCCTCAGATGTCCATCAGAAAACTTGAAATATGATAATTAAGTTATTTTAAAGTTGTACATTTAGCACTGTTTGCTGAATTTGGGTGGGCGAAATCCAGTGATTTCATTAGGGAATTGGAAGTTTTGCATGATGTCTAAAGATTTTTAGATGTCGCTTGGGCACTTAAATTTGCTGTGTTGACTAACAGAAAGCTGCTTGGTTTGAAAGTGACTTCTGTGTGAGTTGTGATTCATACGTGGCTACACTTTTGACAATAGAAAATTGGCTTTTTTTTGTGCTATTTTCTGTCATTATTGGAACTTGAATAGCCATTGGTCACTGTATGCTTTCAATGCAACAGAAGAATAGTTTTACTTTAACTTTTTAATTTTTCTGACTTCAGTAATATAACCTTGTCAAATAAATTTCGAAACCTACCAAGAAACACTTCATCAATGCTTCGATCTTCAAAGAGAAAAATATCAGTGTCCAGCTGCCATCTTGCTTTCATCCATACAGTACTTCCAGATATAAGCATCTAAAATGGAAGCAAAATTAGTGGAGGAATATTATTTGAAATCTTGGCATCCTGAGCTTGTTCTACATTAGTAAAGTAAATATTGCTCACCCTGCCAGATTAACAGTGGGAAATACCCAGGACTGGACTGGCTCAATCAAGAGCGCAGACTGTTCCGGATCCCATGGAGACATGCCACCCGCCATATGCCTACCCTGGAGGAGGAGAACACTATATTTAAGGTGAATAATATGGTTTTGCCATCATCCATTCTGCTTTTGTAACCTTTTTTGTATAAATTGAAGAAGTATTTCCCCATATTCAACACCAACCCAAGCCTCCTGTATCTATTTTTTTACTGCTGTACTCTTTCTGTTCTAAAGTTAGCGCTGGGGGATTTTTTTGGGGGGATATTTTATATTTGAATTATTCAAATAACAGAAAATTATTGGAAAACAAATCACTGTTTTGTAGAACACTGAGCCATTAAATGTCTGCATTTACAAGTTCTAGTAATGTGTTACTTGGATCATCTTTTTAGTACTTTTGTGACCAACTTTGGAGAACTAAAAATGGAGTTTCAATTCCACTTGACTTCACTGTGGCAAGATTTTTGGGGAAGTCAAGAAAAGTTTAGAACCATGAGGTTAAATTCGTTTTGTGACTGTTAGAACTCCAAGGAGGCATTTTTAAGCAAGTGTATTTTGACAGACTTCACATTTACTTTAAAATTTAGTTTTTCGGTTTTAGTTTTCAGAAAAACACATAAAAAATATTGACGACTTATCCTGCACTACATTTTTTCCCAATCAAATAATAGAATAGGAAAGTCTTGCCCCCTAATTATACTTCAAATCGACTGTGACATAACAAAAGCTCATTGTCTGTTTAAAAAAAGTAAAGGGACAAGTCGTGTCTAGATATTTCCCACAAGCATGTTTTCTCCTTTTGCTCTACAGGCTTGGGCTCTGGAAACAGGCAAGTACCAGGAAGGAGTAGATGAGCCAGATCCAGCCAAATGGAAGGCCAACCTCCGCTGTGCCCTAAACAAAAGCCGAGAGTTCGGACTCCACTATGATGGCACTAAGGACACCCCCGTCCAGCCTTATAAGATCTATGAGGTGTGCGACCAGTCAATCAATGGAGGTAAGGACCGGGAACGCATGCCTACAAACCAGTAACATGGTATACTTGCTGAAACAACACTGTTTGCTCATAAGATCTCAATTGGTTGGCTCAGATTATTCAATTTTTCCCACGACAACTTCTTGTTTAAGTAGGAAATATCCACACAGGAATGAAACCATAGAAGTCTTTAAGGATTAAAAGATGGACAAGCTAATAAATCATCTCTTCTTTTGTTGATTTTAGATGCTGGAGACGATGAGGAAGAGGAGGTAAGTTCTGAAGAGCATAGAGCGTAGAAGAATAGCTTGAATAACTGCAAGTTGAAAGAAATAAATAGTAAAATCCACACCATTTTTGCCATTGTCTTCATATAGTAATTGAATTATTGTTTTGTATTTCAGCTGCAAAACTTTGTCAAACTCTCCATTGGTAAGATTTCGAAGTGGATGTTGTTTAGAATAAATTACTGTTGATAATCTATACATACAGTAATTACTTTTTGCATGGTGCTTGACAGACACTTCCAGCTACCCAGCATATCCTCCTAGAGTTGACGTTCTGTTCACCTCTTCTATTGCTGACGGCTATAATCCCACCCACCATAACCCTCCAATGAACCTCTTAGGAGAAGTTGTCCATAATAACCCCAGTGGAGGTGCTCCTATGACCTCTCACCTCTCCCAGCCCAGCACTGGACCTTCGGCTGGTTCTTTGACTGAATTTCCCAGTCACAGTGCTATCAAAGTTGAGCAGACGCCATATCCCATTCATGGTGGGGGACTTCCGAATGGTCTGGGAATGGGGACTGGAGTCATACCGCCTCCTGGTCTTCAAGATGTAGTCACTCATTCTGTAGGCCCTCCAGCCATAGTGGACAGCCCAATGCAAGAGGTGCCAGCTCAAGCGGAGAACCAGGTTCATCCCTGCATCTCAGAGTTGCTGAGCAGTCCGCACATGTTACCCTGTAAGCCTCTAATGCCTTGTTCTTCTGGATTAATGTTGCAGTTTATGATGAAGACATACCTAAATTGCAGAAAAAACCTAGTCCCACAGCGTTCACTTTGAGTAATGCTGATGTTAAATGACTTTGCAAGAGGTGTGTATAGAGCCACTACAAACATATATAATGCACACCTTAACTGTATTATGAAAATTTCAGTTGTTAGACTGGTAATCTGTTATTAAAGAAAAAGTTGAGGTCTGTCATCATTCACTCTTTTGTAATTCCATAGACCACAAAAGGAGAACGTTAGGCTGGATGTTAATGCTGCTCTTTTCCATACAATGAAAGTAAATGGTGACCAAAGCTCCCCAAAAAACCTTCAAAGTTATTAAAAAAAAAGCACTATAAAATTATCACAAGATTTGTCCAAATGACTTGTGCACCAAATTTCAAGTCTTAAGAAATCATATAATAGAATTCAAATGTCAGTTATGCTATTTAAATATGCGCTCTTGCAAATTCGACACATCATGCTCCGTTACAAGAACCATTGATATTTGACATAATTGACATCTGCCATAATTGATGTCAAAACTAGCCTAACATATCTTGATACACCAGATACAAAAAGGTGAGTGGAATTTGAGAGCTGTCGAGAACATTTTCAATGATCAATATAAATGTATATTTGTTTCTCACGCAAACTTATTGTATTTTTATAATGACTTGGGTAATTTTATATCACTTTATCACCATTCACTTTCATTGCATGGAAAGCATTGACATTGTACTAAACATCTCTTTTTGAAACGACCAAGAAACAATGGTGAGTAAATGACAATAAAATGTTCCTTGTTTTCTCTTCTCTAGTGACTGATCTGGATATCAAGTTCCAGTACAGGGGTCGGACAGCTGGTTCATTGAACGTCAGTAACCCTCAGGGTTGTAGACTTTACTACGGTAACCTGGCGCCCACACCAGAGCAAGTAGAGCTGTTCGGTCCAGTAACACTGCAGCAGGTGCTGTTCCCAGGAACTGCTGAGATCCAGAACGAGAAGCAGAGGTTCTATACCGATCATCTGCTGGATGTGATGGACCGAGGGCTGATTTTGGAGATCAGGGGACAAGATATCTACGCCATCAGGCTGTGCCAGTGTAAAGTGTTCTGGTCTGGGCCAGGTGTGCCCGAGCAGGGTCCGCCCAATCCAATGGAAAGAGAAATGAAGATCAGGGTCTTCAGTCTGAACAACTTCCTTCAGTGTAAGAGGAATCAGTCTTGAATTTCAATAAGTGCAATCTAATTTATTGTGACCGCATTAGAGCACTGACAAACAATTGAGCACATATGAGACTGGATTGGGATTCATAACTGACAACCCCTGGATTTTCTTTGAGTCTCAAGTTTCTGAGTTTGGAAGAATGGTTTTATTGACACGTTTATGCATTTTATGTACTGTTAATGAAGAACAGCTTTAAAACTTGACAGAAATGTAACTGATTTATGAGGTGACAAAACGTTCACATCCATTCTCTATGGCAGCGCAACAATGTTAAAATACATAGACCACCAGTTAAGCACCCTTTGCTCTTTATTTTGTTCCGCTGATTCAGAAGCTTCCTGTCTTTTCTGGGAAGTGAAAAAGAGAAAATACAAAATTGCCCAACACATCCATTTTATTATGTGTATATATATAAAAAAAACACTTCCGAACTCACATGCAGGAATTTTCTCAAGAGATGTCAAATATGCATATGACCGGCTGGGATCATTTTGTTGATTTGCTATGTAAAAGATTCAGTCTAACAAAATGGCTATTTTGTTTTTTTCTTCTCAGGTCTCATTTTGTATCAGAAAGGAGAGACGCCCACTCCACCACCCTTTGAGATCTACTTCTGCTTCGGTGAGGACTGGCCAGACAGGAAGCCCAAGGAGAAAAAGCTCATCATTGTCCAGGTTTGGAGATGAAATCCATGTTAATTGGTTTACTTCAGAGTGCAAAGACTCTATTTAGTTGTTTATGGTTGGTATACAATGCTGTGCTACATCACTAAATCAAGTTGTTAGCAATGACTCACAATGTTAAATTCACAACAACTAGGTGAACTGGTGTCATGTCAGATATGTTATTTGTGTATTTGAGCAATTCGGCATCCAGAACCTGAGCTGTTTTATGATGTAGCATTCTTTAAACCTAGCAAACCATACCATAATGTGTTGTTAGCAACGATGCACAAGCAATAACTAGGTGAACAGGTGTTTGCCATTATAGCTGTTACTATTTATTGCATTTTAGCCAATCAGCATCCAGAACCAGAGCTATTTTTTTTATTTAACATTCTTCACAACTAGCAAATCATGCTATATTGCTAAATTCCATAGCAACAATGCACAGTTATAACCAGGCGAATGGATGTTTGATGGCAAATATATTACTGTATAGTGTATTATAGCCAATCAGTACCCAGAAACAGTTTCATAATGTAATGTTCGTCAAAGCTAACAAAACCATGCTAAATTGCGTTTTTAGCACCGATGCATAGATATAACTAGGCAAACAGGTGTTTGTTTAGTGTCGAATATGTTACTATATAGTGTATTTTAACCAATCAGCATCCAGAACCAGAGCTAGATTTTATATATAGCAAACCATGTGGTGTTAACAATCATGTGCAGCATTGTATTCACAACATACTTGCTATAACTAGGTGCGCAAACTTTTTTCAAGTCACAGCTGTTATTATATAATGTATATTAGGACCATTCTTATATTAGCATTCTTTACCATATTGATAAATTGTGTTTATGGAACATGCAGAATTGTGTTCTCAATATAGCACAACTATAACTAGATGAACAGATGTTGTATTTTAGCCAATAAGCATCCAGAACTAAACTTGCTTCAAAATTTTATGATTTTCATACCTAGCATAGATTGCTTTAGCAAAATAAACTTGGTTTAATAAACCGCATCAGCTAAATCTACTAAAACCTGCCTTTTTTTTTGGTCTTTATCTAGGTTGTTCCAGTTGTTGCAAGAATCCTTACCGAGATGTTTTCAGGCGAGCTTTCGTGGTCGACAGACAGCATTCGGTTGCAGATCTCCAACCCTGACTTAAAAGACCAAACGGTGGAGCAGTTCAAAGAGCTCCACAGACTTTTGCAGAGTCAAAACACGCACCACACCTGGGCTCAAAATATCCACTAACTGAAGGAGGAGCCAATTGTTTCCTTCACCAATGCCATCTTGCTAATTGCCTGCTCAGAATTGGAGGTCCTTTAGAACACTGGAATATATCGGTGCCCTCTCTGATGCCATACTGAAAACATTTCCATTGGAGACCAAACTTGGCATTTCTTTCTTGTCTTTATGTAAACTTGTCTTTTAAAATGTTATATTTCAATAAATACCATTTCAGTATTTTAAATGGTTGCTGGCATGATCAGGTTACCACAGTATGATTCATCCCATGAATGTTTGAGCAACGTTAGTACAACTCCGACCCTGAAATAAGCTGTCACTCAAGATTTAAGACTCGTATTTCATGCAAGTCCTTTACAAACATTACGAGAGCAGGTGGATAATATCTGCTGACCTCATCCTATAGGGTCCGTGCCAGTAACACGAACCTGTTGAACTTGAACGGATATGACTACTGACTTAACCACGTAACGTTCATTCAGCAAATCGGACGCGGGAGGGGTGACCTGAGGGTTTACACATGCAATTGTGAGAGAAACATGATTGTAGGGCTTTCGAAAATCTCAGACAATAGAGGAGGGTTCGATTTACTCTATGACTCAGAAAACTAGACCTAAAGGACCCATGTAAGTTTCTTAAAATGAAACCTGGTCAAACAGGTTCTGAGAGCTGCAGAAAGAGAATATAAGTCACTTCTCAAACACACGAGTGCATCTGAAATGATACTCGAGACAAAGATTAGTTTGTTCCTCACAATGTTGGTTTTATTTGTTCACACAATCGGCCGAAGACGATCTCTGCATCTCGAGATGTGCCAATATGGTGAAAGAACAAACAAAAAAAAAAGCCCCTGCCAGTCAGTCCACTCCATAATTTACAGCATAACCTGTACGGATAAAATCCCAGCCAACTTTTAAAAAGATCAAGGGTGACGCCAACTCTCCCTTTGCAAATGTCCCACAGGCGCAGACTGTGGGACATGCTGCTGTGACAATCTTTAGTTTGGTAATCATTTTATGGCACTGGCAGCAAAGCCATAACTTGATCTCTAAACACACGTCCATGAAAATAAATCTCCATTTTTGTTTTTAAAAACGTACAAGTCTCTCTTTTTTAACGATGCATTATGATTTGCAACCAGGCACATCCTTATTTGTCGTTGGTTTTTGATGGATCCCCAGAAATCCGACCGATGCAGACGTTCATCCATGTTTTGAAATGGGTGTATGTATTTCAGTGTCCATTCGACGGCCCCCCTCCCACAAGACGACGGTGTCCCTTCCGAAATATCCCCCCTTCTCTCGCTGTGGCTGGCATCTGTGTGCTCGTTCGGGGTAAAAGGGAGGGATGGGGCTGCGGTCTTTTGACACCCACAAGGCAATTTGCTTTTCCTGAAACCCTGCCATTCCAAAGCTCCAATTCAATTGGTCGGCTTTCCCATTTTGCCAAGTCCCACAGATCCTTCATACAAGAGTTCCCTTTAGTTTCTCAACAGTGGTCATCATGGCTCCCTTTGCCACTTCCTCCAAATGTTAGCAAAACAAAAAAATCTGACCTGCAGAGGACGAGAGAGAACGTTTTATAATGCTGAATTTATTCAAAATATTTATATTACAACATGTTTGAACATGAATTTCCAGTCATTTGTGACTTTAAAAAAAAAAGAGAGATGTTTTCTGACAACATCTAAGTTAATGTAAACTTAATCTGCTTATGACTTGATACAATTAATTGTGATTCAGCACAGGTAAAAAAATGTGGGGGGGAAAAAGACTGGATTTGACTTGAGAGGGGGAAAAAATTATTCTTGTATAATGCTTTCTTTTTTTTAATCAGCATTTTGTAAACACTCCAGCTCCAGAAATTATAATAAAATAATAAATATTTTAGATATATTTACATTATATTTTGTTATATATTATAATATTTTATAATTAAAAAAAATCAATATTTAAATTTACTATTAAGATTCTGTAATACAATATTTATATAATAATTATTACATATATAATATAGTTCCATTTAAAATAAATTAACACAAATGTATTACAACAAATATAAAAGCAAAAAATACAATATTTAAATTACTTTGATTATATGAATTAATAATTACATTAAATAAATGTAAAACTTAAATCTTAAACATTATTTTAATATATCAATAGAATAGATTAATATATTGCAATATATGATTTTATTACATCTTACATATTTAATATAAATATATAGTATAACGTTCATTTTAAAATGATTTAAGACAATAAAGAAAGCAAAAAATACATTTTAAATGAATTCATCCGAGTATTTGAATTAAAATAAACTTCATTCACTGAGGATTAAGTTTCCATGTTATGCACAATAACATTACAAATGTAGTGTTCAATATGCTTGTGTTACCTGGTCTTGCAGCATCAGCAGGTAAAAGACAGCTATCGGTACAGCCTGGTGAACTCTCTTATCGCCCAACAAACCTGTTTACATTCCTCTGCACTGGGGTGACAGATTGATAGATAGATGGAGAAACAGAGCAAATTAGCATCACTCTTCAACTAATAAACAATAAGCTGCTCCATTATTACTAATCATTATTACTAATCATCTCGCACGGGCGAGCAACACATCGATGCTGCATCAATCAGTCTGGCATGGTTTGGACTTTCCATGCAAGCCTGTGACTCATTCTGCATTGTCAGAATATGTATCTGGCATCTGTGCACGACACCATGCTGGGAGGCTCCTCGTTCCTCAGGTCAAGACTTGCTGAAGTATGAGATACTTCACTCTCTTGGACGACTGGTTATGGGAACTTGTTTATGCATGCCGTGCTGAGCTAACCACAAGGAGAACTAAACGTGCACCAACTTGCAATACCTCAAAAGACAAATGTTGCCTGTAATCTACACTGACGAGCACTATATTACTTTTAATTGTAGGCAAAAGCACTTTTAATTAAGGAACAGGCCAATTTCCTCGGGAGTGTAATGAAATGATAATGAAATTATCTGATGTTCACGGCCTTCTTTGAAGGCTCAGGTGACGGCGGGCACAAGCTCACCTCGTGACCTGCTTATGGAAGTCGGTGAGCTGCTTGTGTGTGACGGTTAGAGCGCCTCCTGCCGTTTCTTTTGGAAGACCCTTCAGTGTGGTTTCCAGCCAGCGGCAAAACGTCTACAGACACAGAGACAGCCACAACATGTGACAATTGACGTCACAGCCTCATTTATGAAAGGAAAATGATACTGAAAGATCTCTGAAATGTATTTAAAAGGCTAGAGACAGGAATAGTAAATAAATGTTTCAAAATCTTTAGTAAAACACTGGTTATCACATTAAAAATAAAATAATAAAACTAGATAAACAAGTTCGTCAAGACAAACTTTGAAGTTGACATGAGAAAGCCAGACCAGAAAGTTTTAAAAAGTAAACATTTAAAAAAAAGGTTTAAAAGTTTGGCGGTTTTCAGTTTGAAATAGATTGAAGTTTACAATAGTTTTAAAGATTAGAGTCTGAATGTTTTGAAGGCAATAAAGTTATTAGAAAAACAGATGATAGATAAGAAATGTTAGAATGGAAGCTTAAATGGGTTCATATGGATAAAATAATATAATAAAATTAGAAATAAAATATGAAATTGATCAAAAATAAAATTTTATTTTTTATAGTATTCACTTCTTATTTATTCTCATCTCATTATTATATTATTTTATCCCCAATTGCTGGGGTGTTGTAAGAAAAACATGGATACATTTTAAATTGGATGGGGAAAAAAGGTTATCTTAATAAAAATATTAAATATATTAAATTAAAATATTAAAATACCTCATATCTGTAAAATGTCAATATGTATTCATCAAATGCAAGCACATTTTACATAAGAGTCTGACCCTCTACAAGGCGAATAAATCACTTGCATATACATCTAAATTCTAATGCTAGGTGACTACATAATGTCTATTGTTAGCCATTGGTTAATAATTGTTAGATTTCAATGGGCTAGTGTTTGGGTTAAAGGCGAAGAAGTTTAGCACAGATTCTCGTAAATCTGTAAAAATCTGTACAAAGAGTGACACGTAAAAAAAAAAAAAAAAGTACAAGCCAATGGCAAATCTATTGCCAAGGTGTGCAGAGGGTTGCAATGCATAAAAGTAAATCTGTATTTGAGGGACATTCAAAAAGTGTTCAAAAAGAGTACAAACATACCGGCCGATCAAAGACCATGATCTCCCAGAGTACCTCCGCCACATCAGGCAGAGTGTAAGGCGGCAGGCAAAAACAGCAGGTGTTGATCAGCTGAGTCACTAGCTGCTGCCCATGCTGCTCCATCACCTGGCCAATCAGACGCTTTCGAATCTCAAAGTCATCCTCATGCTGAAAGACAAGAAAAAACATTTTATGCAATGACTAAACCAACCAAAAGACTTTCATTCCTGTTCAGTTTGATCATCATGCCGCTTACGTCATTGGTGACCCCGGTGTGAATGAGGTCTCTGACGAACTTCATGACGCTGCAGTTGGCATCTCTATGGTCCAGGGTGGTGGCAGCGATGGCACATTGGATAATGTGGACGATAATAGTGCTGCTCAGCAACGTGACCGGACTACGCTGGACAAACCTGAAATAATGAAAGAAAATAGCTTATCTTAATTAGTGGTCGACCGATATTGTTTTTTTGACAGCCGATGCCGATATCTTGGAAAGCAGGGTGGCCAATATTAAGCCGATATAATTGTATTTATTTTAATTAATATTTAAGAAATTTTAAATCATTTGAAAATGGATTAAATACATTTGTTAAATAAACATACTTATACTTTAGATGACAAAGTATTTTCCACAAATAAATAAATATTTAATAAAAAAATATATATATATATACAGTGGGGAAAAAAAGTATTTAGTCAGCCACCAATTGTGCAAGTTCTCCCACTTAAAAAGATGAGAGAGGCCTATAATTTTCATCATTTTTTTCTCATTTTGTCTCTCATAGTTGAGGTATACCTATGATGAAAATTACAGGCCTCTCTCATCTTTTTAAGTGGGAGAACTTGCACAATTGGTGGCTGACTAAATACTTTTTTGCCCCACTGTGTGTGTGTGTGTATATATGTATGTATATGTATATATTTTTTTTTAATAAAGCCAAGGTAACACTCATTTTACATACAGCACACAGTGAAAATGACATGAATATGACAGTGGGCAAATGCATAAAGCACAGCATAATTTGAAATCACGAATTTAATGTTTAAAGCATTCAATTCGCACGGACCGAAAGTCAGGTAGAGAATACGATCATGCAGGTCACATGCACACTTCACAAGATCTCACTTGATTCGACAAGTTTGCAAGGTTTGTGAAATTAAATTTTCATTAGCCATTCAAAGATTTGTTTAAATGTAAATTCGTATTTGCTGAATGCTGACGGGAAAACGAGAAAGTATTATAATGTTTGCCTTTCTATTACTTATAATATAAAAGCAATAGTTATAATACTTTGTATACATATTGATTCCTTTGTTTAACAGTTCTATCGGCTTATTAGACAGACTTCTATCCGTATCAGACAGAACTGTTGACAATGACGGCGAACAAGAGCATACAGCACACAGTGAAAATGACATGAATATGACAGTGGGCAAAAGCATGAAGCGCAGCATAATTTGAAATCGTGAGTTTAAAGTTAGTCGATTGCGTGATGCTGAACTCTTCTGTCCACATTCAATTCGCACGGACCGACCGTCATGCAGAGTACACGCGATTATGCAGGATACAAATGCACACTTCACAAGATCTCACAGCTGGATTTAACTAAGTTTGCAAGATTTTTTTAATTAAATGTTCATTAGTCATTCAAAGATTTGTTTAAATGATATAAATGCATATTTGCTGAATGCTGACGGAAAACAAGAAAGTATTATAATGTTTGCCTTTCTATTACTTATAATATAAAAGCAATAGTTATAATACTTTGTATACATATTGATTCCTTTGTTTAACAGTTCTATCGGCTTATTAGACAGACTTCTATCCGTATCAGACAGAACTGTTGACAATGACGGCGAACAAGAGGGAGAATATGAGCACTGTGTTCATGTGCTGCCGCTCTCAGCGCCATCAAAATAAAAGTCCCGCCTCGAACGACTCGGCCAAACAGAAAAATTTATAACTTTATAAACTTAAAACTTGAAAAACGCCAAATATCGGCCGACCACTAGTCTTAATGCATGTTATTTTTGTGTGGCAAGTCACTTATTTGGAGCTTGTTTTTCTAACACTATTGCAGAAGCACAGAACGGTTACCTTGTGACGAGTCGAAAAAGATCGTCAACTGTGTCGGGGTGATTGCGCAGTCCATTAGGCTGCTCTAACAGCTGGAAGGTCGGCATACAGAGAGCCTGTAAGAGGGAAAGATGCAGCTACTGATCAATAACTCTTAGTTCCTCATTAATATTAATAATTCATTGCAGTACAAGATTAAAATGAAACAAAAATAAAAAACATTCTGTATTAGCGTTGGCTTCATAACATTGGTTCTGAAAAACTTTTATACCATTTTCAAGTTTAATATAAACTGTCATTTTAAATTTACCAATCTTTGCCACTATCCTTCAAACCACTAGGTTTACCCATTTATCAGTAAGCAGTTAATCATTTAAAATAATAATTTTGTCATCTATAACACATTCTAACAAGTCAGACAATTTTTCATTTTTACATAAATATATCTGTAACGCTGAATGATGATGGAAAGTTATTTTAACATTTTATTTTCACAAGTTATTTGAAACATTAAAACACATTCAACTGGCATTTAATATGCTTATATATATATATATATATATATATATAAAAATACTTGATGCAGACACCAAAATGAGACGTCTCATCTACATACAAATCTTTTTTTTTTTTTCACAAAAATTGGCGGCTACAATGTGGACTAAATGTAGTTTGAAGTCTAGCTACATAAGACTATGGTACAAACTGAAGTATTTTGGTGTGTATTAGGTTACCTGTAGCATATCCAACAGGCCTTGTCTGCATCCTTCCTCCATGCCATACTCGTCCACTAGAATGCTGCCTAGGTACAGGAAACAGGAGTGGGGGTACACTTGGTACACACTCACCATCTGAAACACAAATACATCTTTTTGAGATCCACACTGGCTTTTCCATTTCAGTGGACGTGTATTTTTAAGGCACAAAGACAAACCTGAGTAACAAGTGGCTGTAATAAGGACGCAGAGCCTTTGCCTACGCAACGCACTGCAAATCTCAAGCAGCGGCAGCAGCGCTCCACTATCCGGTTATCATTTTGGTGGGCGTTCAACGTCTCCGACAACACCGGCCAGATCTACAACAAAGAACAGAGATGATCAGAAAGAAACATTTACAGACAAAGTACCGCGTCATTCGACACACAGCTAAACATACCTCTTGAATGACTTTCTGGCAGGGGTGTGTCTGTCCATTCTCTACTATGGGGTTTGTGTGTCTAATAGAAAAAAGTAACCATTTAAGAACATGTTCTAAAAAACAGCATGGACTGAAACAGCACAACACATTTACCTTCTTTAATGTGACATTTTTCTGAGTGAAAATTAATGTTTAATGGGATATAATGGGGGTGGAATTCCATTATATCTGCCAGGATTTAACTTGATTGTGAAATATTATGTACACCTGCATTTTTTTTTTATTAATTAATGCTATTTAATGACCTTTTTTTCCAATAGCATGCTCAACTTTGAGCAATAAATTATGAACTTTAAGACAATATGGTGTAGAATTCAGACGAAACGTTATTTAATGTCTTTTGTTATTTATTCTTAGTAATTTTCACAAACATTTCAAAACTTTAAACAGTTTTTCACAACTATAAAACCAATCATTTGCAAGGAGGACAAATTCTACAGCCATTAAAAAAAAGGGTGTTTTTTTCTAACCACTATGCCAACTTCTATGGCTATTTCATGGCAAAAACCATAAATAATAAGTTAAAATGTACATAATAATAATAAATTATTAAAAACTAAAAACAACTATAATAAATGACCAAACGAAATAAGAAAAATTTAAAAAAGAAACTAAAAAAAAATAATTAATTACCAAACAAAATACAAAATTTTTCAAAATGTATAAATTATCAACGATTCGAACAACTAAAACCTTCCCAGAAATTACTTTAAAATCTTTTTCAAGAGTGTAAGTTGAAAAAAAAAAAAAAAAAAAAAAGTTCAAGGAACTAGAAATATTCACAGCCCAATAAATTGCTAAGTCCAATATTGTGCTTAAAGGGCAATGGTGGTGATGTTCAGAGTCTAACCTGAAGATAACAGCCAGTCTGTCCAGCCACACAGTGGGGTCTGATAACTTCCCACTACTGGAGTCCTGAGTCAGCAGCTGGACACAAAGACAACACATTACTTTATTGCATTAACCAAAGACAGTGAGAAATACAGACCACACAGTCACGAGTATCTAACCTTCCTCAGTGCCATGACCTGAACCGCACACAGATCGTTCAGACACTCCGCAATCTTCTCCAGGGGGAGGCGGGCCAACACCAGCGCTGTGCCTGAGACAAACCAACCACACCACTTAAACAAAACCAGCCATACAACAAGGGCATGACTATGATAAACAGAAAAGAGTCGACCTCTACAGGAGAAGCGTGTAAAGAACTAAATCAAAGCTTAAAGGGTTAGTTCACCCAAAAATTAAAATTAGGCTCACCCCTTTACTCACCCCCAAGGCATCTTGCTTCAGTCCAAAAGTAGTTAAATAAAAAGCACCCATCCACTAAAAAACATATATTTTTTTTAAATGTCTCACACAGCTCCAGGGGGTGAACAAAGGCCTCCTGTAGCGAATATATTGCATTTTTGTAAGAAAAATAACCATATTTAAAATGTAATAATCAATTTAATCTAGCTTGCGCTCTGTTGTAAACAGAAGCAGTGCCGGGTGGATGATGTATGAGGTCGGCGTTGCACATGAGCTGCTCAGAAGTGACGCACGCGGAAGTGATCAAAACAACGGTCACAAATTAGAAGTACAAAACGAGGATTTGTAAAGAAGAATGTCGGAAGATTTCGATATAAGCCAAGTGGAGACTGGTTTTCCTTTGCTAAAGTAAAGAAACTTTGCTTCCTTTGCTCCTGTAAACAAACATTGGCTTTCACAAGACTCACCGGCACATGCGCAACGCTGAACTCATACATCATCAGCCCGGAACTGCTTCAGTGTACAACTGTTGGCACAAGCTACATTAAAGTGATCATTACGTTTTGAATATGGATATTTTTCTTACAAAAACGCATGGATTCGCTACAGGAGGCCTTTGTTCACCCTCGAAGCAGTGTGAGATACTTTTTTTTTTATAGATGGGAGCGTTTTATTTCACTTCTTTTGGACTGAAGCACTGCAACACCCGCTGAGTACCATTAAACAGCTTGAAAGATCAAAGACCATTTTTAATATAGCTCCGACTGGATTCATCTGAAAGAAGAAAGTCATATACACCTAGGATGCCTCAGGGGTGAGTAAAATGCAGCCTAATTTTCATTTTTGGGTGAACTAACCCTTTAATTACTCACCCTCATGTCTTTCTAAACCCTTAAGACCTTTGTTCATCTTTGGAATTGTCGAATTAAGTCAATATTTTTGTATTCTTCAAAGTATTCTTGTAGCTTCAAAAAATTACAGTTGAACCCCTGATGTCACATGGACTATTTTACTGATGTCCTCGCTACATGTCTGGACCTTGATCGTGGTAGGACCCTTGCTGTCTATGGGAGGGTCAGAGAGCTCTCGGATTTAATCAAAAACATCTTAATTTGTGTTCCGAAAATGAAAGAAGGTCTTACGGCTTTGGAACGACATGAGGGTGAGAAGATTTAAATTTTTGGGTGAACTATCCCTTTAACACACCTTTTAGCAAGCCAACCGCAGCATCTGTGGACAGGGCGAATGAGTCGAGTGAGCGGGCGATGTTCAGCAGGCCCTGGAAGTGCTGTGCCATGTGATCTCGACACACTGAGCAGATGTTGTGAATGGCTTTAGCTGCCACAGAGGCCAACGGCTTCTCCCGCAAACCCTTCATCAGGAAGTTCAAAACAGGATCTGCCAACCCGAAACAGACATCATGAATACACAAAGAGAATCTAAACATCCAGCGAGTGAAGATGACGTAGTAAATCAGATTGTGACAGTCACCTAACATGCAAGGGTTCCGGTCAATCACTTCGCTCATCTCGCCAACCAGCTCGATGCTGGTGTAGCGAACGGCAATGTGGACCGTCTCGGGAAGCAACACTACCTGCTCCAGCACCTCCGTCAGAGTGGGATTATTCTCACTAGGAACCAGCAGAGGGGGAGGGAGACATTTTAGAGTTACAATCAAACTTTCATGATTAAAACACAACAAAAATGTCATGATTAATTGTGATCTTCATTTGATTGATCCTGCAAAATAATGGCTTTCTAGTGATGTGTCCTCAAGGGCTGCAGACAAAAACAAACAATCAACCAGATTCAGGAAAAAAAAATGATTCTATTAAGCAAATCAAACCCAAAGTGACCAGTGTAGCCCGATTCATGAGCAAATGATTCTTATGGAACAGTTCTTTTTAGTGAATCAAAAACAGAGTGCAAACAGTGTAGTCCAGTTCTTTAAGTAAATGACTCTGAGAAGATTCTTAAGAAGAGCTTAATAAACAGGGCTCTAGACTCATTCTTCCCACTGGTTGTGCTGCTGCAACTAACTTTCTCTGTTGGTCGCACCAGCACATGATTTGGTCTTCTTTTTAACATTCATTCAACCAGCTTTTTTTCCATCAGTATTATTTGAGATTTGAATTTTGTGAATGGGAGTTCCTCTTTTGCAATGTTATAAGCCAGGCTTCAGACCCCACTTTCTAACTTGCGATCTTGATGTCACATTTTACGAGAAAAGATTGTCTGTTGTACTTACATCTACTATACACCATCCACTTTTTAAGACTAAAACAAATGCTTGAAATGGATGGATATTGACTCATTCTTAATGAAAAGAACAATAAACAATAAAACAGCTAATGACAAACTACCTTACATAATGTTTATTAACAAAAACGAATAAGACGAGGCATAGCATACACCATTACATATATCGACTAGATGCTTTGAAGCAGAGCAGGTCATGCACTAGCACAAATTCAACCAAGTCAAATTTTTACTCGCACATTCTCAAAAAATGTTGAATGCAAAAAAAATGTTGGTCGCAGTCTAGAGCCCTGAAAGTTAATCAGTCTGAAACACTGCCCTATATAGTTACAGTATTAGCAGAAAGAGAATTTTTCATATTTAACCAAAATGGACAAAACAATATCCAAAAGAATTAGAACCAAATCAAATAAGAATCAAATTGAGAGCTTGTGAATCACAATCTAAATGAATCAGAAAATCTGCATCAATAACCAGAGCTATACAAAATGTCAGATGTTTTATTATTTTTTTAAAGTCATATTAGCATCAAAGCCTATATTCACTGCAAAAAAAAAAAAAGTAAAATATATATCAAATAAATAACTACATAAAATCCATATATATATATATATATATAAAATTAAATACTACAAAAAGGTTTGAGTGACCTTTTAAGCCTCAAAACACGACAATAAGATAATGAAATGTATATAATCTGCAATAGCATGACTAAATAAGTTTGCAGCCGCAGGTGTTAATTTGATTGGTGAAAGCAATAGTCTTGAACATGAAGCTGTCAGATCATGACTGAAAGCGATACTTACGGATCGATACTCTTAGCTATGGCAGCCATGATGAACAGAACAGCCTCAGTTACTTCCCATGGGGGGTTTCCCTCCTTCAGAGTCGAATAAAGCTGATGAGAAGACACAAGGCATTTATAAAAAGAATGGTAAGGTTGAATATTCCCTTTCGTTTCTCAGTAAATCATCCAAAATCTTAAAATCATTGAGGCCTTTTCCTCAAATCACTTTCAGTTCATGTTTCTATTAGTATAAATTCTACCTGCGAGAAACACTCCATGGAGCCGACTAGGAAAATTACATCTTTCACAAGATCAGACACTCTCATCCTGAACTCGCCGAAATCATCAGTGTCCTCTGGCACTCCTTCCTGTACAGGAAGCACAAAATCTTGCTCAGCACCTGATCATGGAAATACACCAACAGCCAAGCTCAGAATCATAAACCATTCATTTACATGTTTACGAAGACTCTAAACCACTAAAATGATCTGCATGGGTGGAATGACCGCACAGAACAAAGGATGAGGGAGTTAGCAAAGTAAAAGCAACATATGATGGCTCAATAGAGGAAGAGATGTGGTTTTATGCCTTGCAAACTTCCTTTTGAGAATTCTGCCAATTTAAATATTATAACATCTACAATTATTTCCAATATATTTTTTATACAAGTTATATAAAAAAAACACATTTTCAAACACTTACAAATCTACAGCTAAAATTTTAAACAATAATAATTAACCATACTCCTTGAGCCCTGCATGGGGAGTCACGTATCTTGCATGCTTTAAGTGGCTTAAGGATGTGATAACCATTAAACTTTGGACAGGCAGGCTAGGCGTCTTGTTAAGGCTGCAAAGTGCAAAACAAAGGATTGAAATTGTTTTGCCGATATCAATGTGTCCGGACCAGAAGAGTGACCACTGTGCAAGTGTAGGCTAGTGAGTGATTTTTCTCTTTGTGTTTTGTTGTTTTATTAATATTTAAGGAATAATTCCCCCAAAAATAAAAATTATTTCATCTGTCTGTCAATTCTGTCAGTGTTTTATTTTTATACTATCATTCACTCACTCAAAAGTTGTTTTAAACCTGAATGAGTTTCTTTCTTCTGCTGAACATAAAAGCTATTTTGAAGAACATGGAAAATAGTATTCCAGTCTTTTTTGCTCTCAGAAATAGCGCACGAAGAGCGCGCAAATGAAATGTTTAACTGGCAAGGCTTTAAAGTATATGCAAATAATGTACTTTTGTGATTGTGAGTAAGTGCAGTGTCTCGTGAGAGTAACTCTACCGCTGAGTTAACACTGATGTGAATGTATGTGGTGTTGTACAATATCTTGATAAGGCGGCGCCAGAACTGCAGCTGATAGAATGTGCTCTGTAGCACGATACTACGATATTTCTCCAAAAGCAGGTCGTCGAGATATTTTTATCGTCCACGATCAAAAATCATCATATCCCACACCCCTATTTGACACAATCTGTATTGTTAAAAGCACTACACAAATAAAGGTGACTTGATGAACTACAATTTTCGTCATGTAATTTGGAATCAGAAACAGACTATAATTTGTAAGTAATCTACCCAGCACTGCTAGTTGATGCTTGTAAATTAAGAGGCGCAATATTTTTGCCCATGTTTAGCGTGTGCTCCTAGCTTGTATTACCTGGCATAGTAACCATGGGGGTAACAGTCACCAACTTTCTAACATGGTAGTCTAGATAATAAACCCGATTTAGATCTCCTCGCACAAGTTCTTGTGTTCACAAGAACTATTTCTGCTAAACTTGCTGCTTAAACCCACCCCAAACTCGATCTAAAACCATCAAACCACAGGCAAGCTGAATGGATTTGGCAATGGATACAAATAAACCCCCACATCAGTCCAAAAGCATGTGACCACCTCCACTTCTCAACACGGCTAATGTTTATGGTTTACAAAGCTTCACTGGACTCAGTGGACACTATTTTTAACGCAATGCATATTGTACAGGTTCATTAGTGAGTGAGGGTGCTGTGGCGCAGTAGGCCCGCTAATGAACGCACCGATCTCTGTAGCTCTCCCAGCCAGACTGAGGCGCGCTCCTTGCCGGCAGGGTCCGGGTCGTGATACAGCGCCTGCACGGCCTGGTAAACCAGCGGCAGGGTGGGTTTCCCGCCTTCCATGGCGTTTCTAGAGGGTGTAGATATGGGGTAAATAACACGGCTTGCGCTTCTCGGGAGGTTGTAGACGCGCAGGTTGACTGTTTATTCGGCCCTCGCGTTCTCCGATCTGGCCGCCATCTCAAGCAGACACATGGCGCTCCTGTCAAACAAGTCCGTGTGGAAACCGCGGCACAGGAACTATAAAGAGTCCGGACTAGAGCGATTTTAGAATAATAACGCGTTCTTCGTGTTACTTCTTAGAACGATATCCACTTCTGAACAGGAACTTCTCAGGTTGGAATGTGTTTTAATGGTTGTGGTTTGAGTATATGACCTGGTAATACTTATTACGAGGATCATTTCATTGGAGACACACCCACTGCTACACGCTATTTAAGGGTCATTCCCGTGAAAAGGTGACGGAGCCATTTGTGTTCCATATGGGAATCGATTCCGGTTCCAATTCCATTCCGACACTTCTTTGCGATTCAGAATCTTTAACGCTTCCTTCATCGATTATTTTAATATTTTCACAGAGGAAAAGGTACTTATGGAATTTAGTGCATTCAGCAAAACAGTAGAGAAATTATAACAAATAAAAAAAATCTGAAATTAATTTAATTAACTTAAATATAATGATTTCAAAAGATATGTTTTCACTTCTGTTAAATAGTGCCAAAGTATATATATATATATATATATATATATATATATATATATATATATATATATATATATATATATATATATATATA
>NW_015505269.1:814145-825356 GCF_001515645.1 Sinocyclocheilus grahami | reverse complement strand
ATATATTAAACCAAAAAAAGTGAGATTTATTTATTGAATAAAATAACCACTGATTACAATAAAATGCACATACATACTACATTTTATGTTAAACAAACAGTCAGTCAAGTCTCTGATTTGTGTCTAATAAGTCTTTAGCCACACATAGCATAACACAGTAGAAGTTCTGGTTCATTTCAAGTCAGATATGATCAAATATATTTAACTTGTTAGAATTCAACTGAGTTTTGATTCACTAAAAAGAACTGGTTCAGAAGAGTCATTTGTGCGGGAATCGGACTACACTGTTCGTCCTGAATGTTGAGTCACCAAAAAGAACTGGCTAATAAAAGCATTGCTGTGCTGTTGTTATTAGCTATATTAGCAAGCCTATATAGTAATTTACACTTTATTGATTCAATTTGCTGTTCGACAAACAATGGTTTAATATTTTATTACATTATTAAGCCTACATTTAATAGCCAACTTTTACATTTATTTACCTTATGATCCACATTTTTGCTGTACAAGTTGCACATTAGAATCAGTCACTGAACAAATAATAGTTGTTAAATACTAATCTGAATAGCCTACTGCAAATACTAGCCTACACATTTCACTGTTTTGAGAATGACCCTCTGCTTAATTAAAATATTATATAGCCTATTTAATAAATAATTGTAAACATAATTTTCTGCAAACATTTATCATATTACAGAATGTTTCTGCATATATAAAATTAAATGAATAGGCCTATATGTGAAATGTATGGAAGCCCGTTTCCGCCACTGAATAAAAACTAAAAAAAGATTATTGTGACTTTTTATCTTACAATTCTGACTTATGTGAGATATAAACTCGCAATTGCGAGTTATAAAGTCAGAATTGCGAGATATAGTCACAATCGCAAGATAAGAACTCGCAGTTCTGACTTTATAACACGCAATTACGAATGATAAAGTCAGTGTAAACTCGCAAGTTAAACTCGAGACTGTTGTGTTCTCAGAATTGTGAGATATACATTTTATACCTTAAAAAGTCATAATTGTGAGAAATGAACTCGCAATTGCGAGAGAAAAAGTCATAATTGCGAGATATAAACTCGAATTTGCGAGAGAAAAAAAGTCCGAATTGTGAGTTTATATCTCGCAATCAGGCCCGGATTGGCTAATCGGGAGCACCGGGGAAATTCCCGGTGGGCCGGTCTGTTTTTTGGGCGCGAGGGCCGGTACTGTCATGCCACTGCTATGGGGTTGAAATATGAACGCCTGTATTTTAAGACATCAAAGAAGCATCCCGTATGAAAGCTAGACTCGCTCTTAGGTCCGAGATTTGATTTTGGCAAATCAGTTTGGGCTAATGCAATTTATTGATCATGAGCCCAAAATTTAGCAAGGCAGGAAAACATTTAATCTACCTGAGGGGAGACGTCTTTCACTATTGCAAATTAAGGCTGTTAAATAGAGAGGAAAATACATTGAAATTATTATACGCATTCTTATACTTGGACCTCATTTAATTGAAGTAGAAATCCAAGCACCAGAAGCAGCCCACACTCAGCCCACAAGTTTTCTTTAATTGATATATGGCTATATGGTTGCAATAATAGCCATTTTAGTTCAAAAAGTTTAAGTGCATAGACGTTTCATAGACGTTCAGTTGTTATGCTTTCAAATGTCTTGCCATTTGTATGTATGTAATTTCACAGTATTTTCACCTCCTAAATTACTACACTACTTGTGCAGTCACGATTTTATAATGGTACAATTTACTAGGCCTTTTTAGGCCGATGACTTTTTTTTTATATGACATTAAAATTATTTTTAGAATATAGGTTAAGCAAAACAAATGTGATTATTTCTGAGAACTTTTTAACTGCAGGCAGACGTTATGGTACAGTAGGCAGATATGCGAGCAAAAAATAATAGATTAAAAAATGGAGCCTATAATAGAAAGCACTAAAGTGGGCCACTCTGGCATGAAACTCCAGGGCTGAAAATGACTCCCACTCCGGCCCTGCTTGCAGTTCTGACTTTATTTCTCTATGTCTCGCAATTGCGAGTTTATATCACACAATTCTGAGAAAAAAAAAGTCAGAATTGCGAATTTGTATCACGCAATTATGAGAAAAAAAGTCAGAATTGTGAGATAAAAAGTCGCAATTACCTTTTTTATTTTTTATTCAGTGACGGAAACGGGCTTCCATGACAAATAGCAATATGAATAAAAAAATCACTTTAGCTGATGTCTGAGAAAAAGTGTTTGTGATATATAAAGTTTTTTTCCTAACGTGTAATGTCTTAAATATAATACAAAATCATATAAAAAAAATATCATAAGAATGAGATCATCTTTTGCTTTGCAGACAAGTTTCAACCTCTTCAGTGTTTTTCCCAGTCTCCCTCTTTCATCTCTATTTCATTTTCTTTTTCTCACATGCACATGATTCTCTCACACACTGGCGTAATAGATAAACAAAAACAAAAAACATCCATGCAGCAAAATTCTATATAGATGGCTTTAATGCACATACATGTATGTTTCAGTTTTTAACAACAAAACTCCAAACTATTTTTTACACACATTCAATGAATTTAAGTTTCAATTACTGATATGAAGTTGATAAAGGTGCATTAGGTAGTTCATCTCTGTAATTCCCAGGATGTCCATGGCCTTCCTGTAACCCAGGTCGTATCATACCCATGCAACTCAGATGCATAGCTTGGTTACAATACAACCCCGGGTCAATGGATGGCTTTTGACTTTTGTGAATTAGATCATTCAACACAGTGTACAAAATATCTGACACAAACAAAAGTGCATTCTTATTTCAAAATTTACAAAGCAGCACATTTGAATTAATCAAGAACTTCAAGGGAAAAAATATACAATATACTCTATATACTGTAAATTAATTGTCAAACATGCCAGTTATTAATATACTGTTAAATTTGTGTATGAATGGAATATGTTAACATAATCCATTGTACATCTAAACAGAAAACATATTTCAACCAGAGAGTTCAAATTAAAGACCTACAAACAACCAATTATACAGAACTGCAAAATTTGATTTCTATGTCTATGGAAACAAAGAACAAAGAGGCATTATAGCATTAGCAATAAACTAATTATCAGGTCATGATGAATCATTATTAACCAAATTCACACTGTAATAAGTTTCTAACCTATAAAACAATACTTACCTGCCGAAACCAAAGAAAAGAAATGAGAGGGAGGGGAAGGAAAGATTCTCTAAGGAGAAACGAAGAAGTTTTATACACGAAATGAGGTGTATAAAAAGAGGGCGGATGTATAGGATTTACAGTTTAACACTCTTGATCTCTCTCCAGATTATTAAAATTGACCCACAATCTAAGTCTTAGCTAACAAGATAAACTGGCAGTTTGCACGTAATCCCTCTGTGACATCAATATGGTTTGTGGGGATTTTTAGCGATTGGTTTAGGTAAATCTTGTTTCCAGATTATGGCTTATCCTTGTGCTTGGGGGCCTTAAGAGTTTGGTTTGCCTTTCACCTGCTTATACTGCTGCTCATGAAATGGAAGCCAAGATTTAACAAACTTGATTGACCCAAAAAACTAGGCCAATACTTTAGGTTAGTTGGTATATTGTGTTTCCATGTTTTTTAGGAAAGGGTTTTAGTTTCTCAGTACAGAGATACTTCAGTGTTAGACTTTAGAAGTTTCAAAACCTTTCAAAGCAAAGTTTCTTTAACGCATTAGCCAATTCAGAAATATACAGTACTGATAATTTTCACATTTCAGACCAAAAATCTGCAGGATCAAGCCAAATCTTAAAAGCTGAATCATAAAATCCTCTAAAAAACTACTTGACAACTTTTTGTTGAGTTACCAGATATACTGAAATAAATCAGCTATAAGCATCGATTCATAACTATATTCTAATCTATATGCTAAGGTTTAACAAGTGATTTGCAGGTTGTGAAATAACTCAGGACTAAGCTAAACTGACTGAGGCACGTAGTACAGCATATTATACCGGTGCTACGTTTAAGAGGTAAACTTGTTTAATTTGCTGGCCAAATGATTCAAAGTAAGTAAATAAAAAAACACTACAGAAATGTTATTCAGTGCTATTTACCTGTGATATATGTGTTGTTTGTGGACTTACATGTAAAGTAATGCTAAAGGAGACGCAATGATGGGGCCCGACAGTTAATCACTTAAATAGTTGAGTTATTTACACTGTAAAAAAAAATTCCGTAAAATTTATGGTTGCCAGAATTTTACTGTAAAAAATACGGTAGCAACATTTTAGGTTGTACGGTTTTAACTTAAATGTACATTTAAATACCATAATTTCACTAACTGATATAATGTTAATATACCAACCTATTGAAGTACTGAAATCTGTTTTGAACCTTTATAATACGCTGATAACCACCAAAAGCAGATGGTGATGAGAAGTCACATGATGAACCAAAACCCATCACAAGCAGCTTTTAAATGATAACATATATAGAAGGTGCACAGTGTCATTCACACAAACACTAAACACTATCATGGTAACACACATGAAACCGAAATAATGCAATAAACATTAATTTAATAACATTAGATGTAACATACAACCAATTCTGATAAGAAAAAACTAAGAAGAAACAGTTATTTCAACAAAAAAACATCAAATTTGAAATATAACGCAGGGGATTCTGGGAATGTCAATTTACGGTTATTCACTGTAAATTATACGTCCTTTTCACTTCCAAATATGGTATACTACCGTAAAATTACATGTAATGTCCGATACAGTTTTTAACCATTTAACAGGTTTTTACTGTAGCATTTTTAGTCTTTTACCGTTAAATTCCCGGTCATTTTTTACAGTGTATATTTTGACTAGTTCTCTTTTGCTTTTCTGTTTTACACTGGTTAAACCAAGATGTCCCCAGATTATAGATCAACATTAAATTGGAAAACATGAACTGAAGATCCAAGTTTGAATCCATTGATTCATTACAAATCTGAAACCTTCATCTAAAGCTATTGGAAAGGAAAATGCAGGTCAAATGTGAACTAATACGTGTTGTTGAGTATGCAAGTTAAACGCTAATATCCACTGACAGCAACTAGCAGAAATACAATGTCATTATTCAGCTCAAGTCAGTTCAAAGTTTATTCAGTTTTGTTAAATTGTGTCAGTGTTGCAAAGTTAATTAATTATGATCAAATTTGACTTCTCTTCTAAAGACAATAGCTCAATTCAGTTTAATACCAGTTCAAGATATTACAGAAGTGTCTTACTAATCATGTTGTATCACTGTTGTTTATGCTCTAATACAATCTAAAACATATGATATTCTGCATTTGTAGAGCAACACGTGTTGCCTAATCATGTGCTTAGAGATTCCATGATGGTGTTGAGCATAATTTGCATGGACAGGACAGATTATCCCGACAACATGTCCGGAAGATCACCCGGAGGATGATCTTCCCTTTCAATCCCATCTACCCCCCACTTTTCACACCAGGCAAGACTTTAAGGATTTTATAAAAGGCCATCCCATCCGTGTTTAGTCAGTCAGGCTGCTCATTGACTTCACCGAGACACCGCGCAAGAACAAGGGCACTAACGGTGCAACCATGGACGCGTGGACCTATCAATTTGGGAACCTCTCCAAAGTCAGCCCCTTCGAGGGCCCACAGTACCATCTGGCCCCCAAGTGGGCTTTCTACCTGCAGGCAGCTTTCATGGGCTTTGTATTTTTCGTGGGCACACCTCTGAACGCCATCATCCTCTTTGTTACAATGAAGTACAAGAAACTCAGACAGCCTCTCAACTACATCCTGGTGAACATCTCCCTAGGAGGCTTTATTTTCGACACTTTCTCTGTAAGCCAAGTATTCTTTTCCGCCCTTAGAGGTTATTACTTTTTCGGGTATACGATGTGTGCAATGGAAGCGGCGATGGGATCGATTGCGGGTAAGACGAAGCGTCTGCAAACTTTGAATAGCATATACATTACTAGGGTTGGGAATCGAAAATCAATTCCAATTCCAAAATCGGATACTTAAGGTCAGGAATCGGATACTTGTTGTAATATTACAATTTAAATTCCACCTAGATGTGTGTGCATCTTTTATTTTTAGCTGGCGAAAAGCGGTTGTTAAAAATGTATTTGTCTTTGAATCATTCATTCAAGAGATTCATTCAAAAACACTGATTCATCCTAAAACAAGTAAATCTTGAGTGAGTCATTGAATCATTCCATTCATAAATTCCATGAGATTTTGTTAGTTGTTTTTTTCAGAATTGTGAGAGAACTACAACCTCCATTAAAAAAAGTCCCAATGTATCCAGAATCGTGCAGCTCTATTTTGCACACAAACAGTTCTTAATCGAGTCCAGTTATGTAGCCGGCTGATTTTTATTCATGGTATTCAGCAGCAAAAAGAGACACAGATTTAATATGCTTGATATCTAAATGTTTGACTTCAATTTTTTTTTAAATACATTGGAATCTACACTGAGAATTGGTAAGAATCGGAATCGATATGCAGAATCAGAACTGGAATTGATCAAATTTAAACGATACCCAACCCTAGACATTACACTCTTAAAAATAAAGGTTTTAAGAAGTAACATCAATGGCATCAGTGGTTCTATGGATAACCTGGCTGGGACATCCAAGGAACCTTTCCATTCCACAAAATTAGATTTTTTAAATGTTCTTCACGCTGAGAAAAAAATCAAGAAGTGATCACTTAATGGGGAATCAATGGCATCTTCTATGGCATCACTGTGAAAACCCCCTTTCGTAACCTTTAGTATGTTAAGATTGGTGGTTGTCTTGTTCTCACAGGACTTGTGACAGGATGGTCTCTGGCGGTTCTGGCTTTCGAGAGATACGTGGTTATCTGCAAACCCTTTGGAAGCTTCAAGTTCGGACAAAGCCAGGCAATGGGAGCCGTTTTGTTCACCTGGATCATGGGTATCGGTTGTGCCACTCCTCCATTCTGGGGATGGAGCAGGTGAAAGACATTTTCTTTGTGAAATATTTGGAAGCGTGCACTCATAATTTTAGAGATTAACTTTATTTACATTCGAATTTACAGATACATTCCAGAGGGTCTCGGCACCGCCTGCGGACCTGACTGGTACACAAAAAGCGAGGAGTACAATTCAGAGAGCTACACTTACTTCCTCTTGGTCTCCTGCTTCATCCTGCCAATACTGATCATCACCTTCTCCTATTCACAACTGTTGGGAGCCCTGCGTGCTGTGAGTATCCCAACTTTTTGCCTTTATGAACCTTTTTTTTTTCTCAAATAAATATTTTAGTTACTTAATTGCATATATTCAGGCAATATTATTTAGGATTATCATAATGTTCTACATATTATTTAAGTTTTTTTTTTGCCTTTTGATTTCAATTTCTGCCCATGATTAAATGGTTATATCAGTCTCCTTTATGTTCTGTGTCCAATGCAATGAAGCACAAAATGCAATATCCTTTTTAGATATCCTGTAAAAATCTAGATGAACAAATATTTTAAAATTGAGCATAACTAGAGACATTTATATTTGGGAAATGTCCATGATTTTTCGATTAGCTTTATGATTTTAATTACTATGAATTTTCGATGAATTTTACAAATGTTTTTTTTTTTTAATATAAGGGTATTCATTTAAAATAAAATAAAATTACGAAATTAGTTAAAATGATACTTTAATGCACTCACATGAGTACTTTGTAGAAAAAAGACAAAGATATATTTCAGAATATATTTTCATTTTTCAAATTACTTTTTTTTATATGACTTTAACATTTCTTAACAACCTTTTTTTAGAATATGTGTGAATGCTGTATCAGAATAAATCAGAAATATATTTCACAAGCTTGAAATGTTTCAATATTTACCAATAGGTTGCAGCCCAGCAGGCCGAGTCTGCCTCCACCCAAAAGGCTGAGAAGGAAGTGTCCAGGATGGTTATTGTGATGGTTGGCTCTTTTGTAGTTTGCTATGGCCCTTATGCCATCACTGCCATGTATTTTGGCAATGCTGATGATTCACACAAGGATTACCGTCTGGTGGCCATCCCTGCTTTTTTCTCAAAGAGCTCCTGCGTGTACAACCCCCTAATCTACGCCTTCATGAACAAACAGGTGAGATGGACAAAATATATGCTTAGAATAATAACACTATACATGTAGACAAACACTAATACTCTGCCATTTTGTGTTCCAGTTCAATGCCTGCATCATGGAGACTGTATTTGGCAAGAAGATTGATGAGAGCTCAGAGGTTTCCAGCAAGACCGAAACCTCCTCTGTGTCTGCATAAATTATTCCACAACCTATTTACAACTTGTCTGGACATGTTTTCCTGTTATACCTTCCCCTGATTGGTCAAATTCTGCACCTTTACACCTTGTCGAGGGCAGAGGGAGTCCCTATGTCCCGAAGACACAGCCCGCTGGATGGCCAAACCAGAGGGCGATATCCTACCATCCTTTCTGTGCAGAACTGGTACACCTTCAAAATACTACGATTTTATTTATTTTTTTTGTAATGAAAAACATTGCTGTTTTATGTTAAAACAATGCATTATGCATTGACGATGAAGTAGAATATTTAATTGTTAACTTGCAACAGAAAATCTAAAAAAAAAGGAAATAAAATTGAGACATCCTCTAATGTGAATGGACTTGCGCAAATTGAAAATGGAAATTCCTGCTTTTTTTTTTTTTTTTAAAGTATGTAAAAATGTAGCTCTTTGACTACATTTATAGTAGCATTTATATTCTATCACAATGAGATCTTAAGTAAACTAAGTAACCTAAAAGCCCATACCAATCAAAACTGCTTGTTTCGGCAAAAGAGCACAGCGCAACAAAGCGGTTTACTCTCATCTTCTCTAAAGAACTTACTAAAGCCCAGCTTTCTGGCTGGATTAGCCCAGATATATAAGATCACAAGGGAATTATCCAAGTCCATCCGCTTGTTTGCAGCTGAGGAACAGTTCACTGGAAGTTTGCTGGTAACAAATCTTGAGTGATAGCTCTTGTCCAATCACTGGCTTCATGACGTTGGACCTCTAATATCTATATCTGTATTACATCTGTACATGTTTTGTTGTAATTAGACATGCAGTGTGCATGAATTTGTACATGTGCCCGGATTTTAGAATTAATAAAGATTTATATGGTTTGATGCATTTTGTCCTCTACCTATTGGCTTCTATTAATCAACTGAAATAGGCTTTTTTCCATTTGCTTGTTGCCGAAGCAAAATGTCTCACTTGAAGTACTAAAATATCTAAAGCTTAAACTGAAATAATTATTAAAAAAATATATAGACATATTTGACTAATAAAATGAAAAAAAAAGCTAATGAAATATTAATTAAAAAAAAAATCAGTAAGTTTTAAACA
This sequence comes from Sinocyclocheilus grahami, assembly GCF_001515645.1. Lineage (NCBI taxonomy): Eukaryota > Metazoa > Chordata > Actinopteri > Cypriniformes > Cyprinidae > Sinocyclocheilus > Sinocyclocheilus grahami. The sequence continues at coordinate 815,959 of NW_015505269.1, read as the reverse complement.
ATATTGTATTAATATTTTAAACAATTTCTTCTTTTTTAAAAATCACACACAAAAAAAAAAACGACAGGCAGAGCGAATGCCGAAAAAAGACAGCTGACATTAAAAAAGTTACAATTTTAATCATAATTTTGTTTTATTGACAATTTGTTGTTGTCAAGATAACGTGAAGGAAGTCACCTGAAACCACTGGGTGCTAAAACATTTTAAATAAAAAAATAAAATGCATTCAAAAGACAACTAATGGACCACATTGCTATGTTCGTAGCATAGCAAACATATTGCAAACTTCTTATAACTGATAGTGTATTTCAAATAATGAAGCTGGAAGCAACAAACTAATATGTTCGATTGGACCCTACAAACCAAAATGAATTGAGGTTTTAGCCATATAGCCCTAACTAAAGGTATCCATTTATCCAAATCAAATACAAAATTCGGTGAAAGGCACAATGAGAGTGTGTCTATTAAAGATCAAAATCAGGGAGTCTTTAAGAAAACAAACATCTTACCAATAGATGAATGTGTGACCGAATGAGCTGAGGTTTTTTTTCTAATGACTATCGCAAGACGACAGGATATAGAGGATCATGACCTATGGCTCTAAAATCGATGTTTGTGCCAAGACAATTACACACAGTAGAGAAATGTGAGTTTATATGTATAAAACGTATATACAGATTCACATATACATTGTATTTTATACCTATTTGTATAAACTCTCAGAAGAAGCCAATCTGAGAGGATTCTCTACTAATGGTATTCTATGGTGGCCGAGAAGTGCAGAACAAATCACAATTCTGAAAACAAAATAACAAATTACAAACGCAAATGCAAGTCTAAAAAAAACAAAATAACAATTCAGAAAGCACAACAACAATTCAGAAAACATTATAACAAGTCAGAAAGCACAACGACAAATCAGACAAACCGGAGGTAGGTATAGTTTGAGACAGCGCCATTGGTTTGGGATTACTCACCGCTGACTGGACGAGACATCTGTCAATCAAAAAATATGGAGTGTATATTTACATTTAGTTAAAAGTGGATGCAAACCATTAGCTCCAGTGGCGCAGATGGATAAGCGCTACTCGTTGGTATTTTGACGCGATCGACCAGGGTTCGATCCCACCTTTTGCCAAACTTTTTTTTCTCCCTTTTCAAATCTCGTATCACATCGTAAAGGCATTTATTTTCAATAAAAATTAAGGAAATAATCAAAAAGTTGAAAATAAAGTATCGGGTAGGTATAGGGAGGGCTTTATTGTACCAATAAGGTGGCATCCATTTAATAATTAAAATTATAATTTACACTCAATACGTTATTATTGCATACCGTTTTATAATGTACTACAATACTGATGTGCAGATAATTGCCACTATTTGCAACAAGTAGTATACTTGATAGTAGAAATCCTGCTATTTTAACATAGTGTAAATAGGTATTTGCACTTAGTGTAAATAGGATATTGCTAAAAAATACTGCTATTTTCACTTAATGTAAATATAATCTATTGCTAATACGAGATTTGAAAAGGGAGAAAAATAAAAGTTTGGCAAAAGGTGGGATCGAACCCCAGTCGATCGCGTCAAAAAGCCAAGGGCACGCGCTTATCCATCTGCACCACTGGAGCTGATGTTTTATGGCCACTTTTAACTAAATGTAAATATACACCCCGTATTTTATATTCCAATTAATACAATACATTTAAACTGAGCTACTTTACTACCATCTCCGAACTTTCTACTACGACTCTGCTGTTCTTCCTGTACAAGTTGATTGACAGATGTCTCGTCCAGTCAGCGGTGAGTAATCC
>NW_015505269.1:780162-808560 GCF_001515645.1 Sinocyclocheilus grahami | reverse complement strand
CTCCCTTTTCAAATCTCGTATCACATCGTAAAGGCATTTATTTTCAATAAAAATTAAGGAAATAATCAAAAAGTTGAAAATAAAGTATCGGGTAGGTATAGGGAGGGCTTTATTGTACCAATAAGGTGGCATCCATTTAATAATTAAAATTATAATTTACACTCAATACGTTATTATTGCATACCGTTTTATAATGTACTACAATACTGATGTGCAGATAATTGCCACTATTTGCAACAAGTAGTATACTTGATAGTAGAAATCCTGCTATTTTAACATAGTGTAAATAGGTATATGCACTTAGTGTAAATAGGATATTGCTAAAAAATACTGCTATTTTCACTTAATGTAAATATAATCTATTGCTAATACGAGATTTGAAAAGGGAGAAAAATAAAAGTTTGGCAAAAGGTGGGATCGAACCCCAGTCGATCGCGTCAAAAAGCCAAGGGCACGCGCTTATCCATCTGCACCACTGGAGCTGATGTTTTATGGCCACTTTTAACTAAATGTAAATATACACCCCGTATTTTATATTCCAATTAATACAATACATTTAAACTGAGCTACTTTACTACCATCTCCGAACTTTCTACTACGACTCTGCTGTTCTTCCTGTACAAGTTGATTGACAGATGTCTCGTCCAGTCAGCGGTGAGTAATCCTAAACCAATGGCGCTGTCTCAAACTATACCTACCCTTTCCGGTTTGTCTGATTTGTCGTTGTGTTTTCTGACTTGTTATTTTGTTTTCTAATTTGTCATTGTGTTTTCTGAATTGTTTTTGTGCTTTCTGAATTGTTATTTTGCTTTTTAGACTTGCATTTGCGTTTGTAATTTGTTATTTTGTTTTCTAATTTGTCATTGTGTTTTCTGAATTGTTTTTGTGCTTTCTGAATTGTTATTTTGCTTTTTAGACTTGCATTTGCGTTTGTAATTTGTTATTTTGTTTTCAGAATTGTGATCTGCATTGCACTTTACGCCCACCGTAGTATTCTAATGAGCAGAACCGTGAACAGCAGGGGGAGCTGATCATAGATCAGAAGCAACAGGTACAAAACTGCCTTGAATCTAGCTCTGAATAAACTGCTTCACATTAAAAAACAAAATAAACAGTTATTGAAATGGTAATAATGCTGTACATGGACCACAATTCCAAAGACCGATCGAACAAATGCTGCTAACGCACTTTACAGTATGAAAAAAAAAAAAAAAAACCTTCAAGGGCTAGTTCACCCAAAATTTGTAATTCTGTCATTAATTACTTACCCTCATGTCGTTCCAAACCTGTAAGACCTTCATTCATCTTAAGAACACAAATTAAGATATTTTTGATGCATCCCGAGAGCTCTCTGACCCTCCCATAGACAACCGTAATTTTACGAAGCTACAAGAATACTTTTTTTGCGAAAAAAAAAAAAAGACTTTATTCAACAATTTGTCTCCGCGTGGCGCAGCTGACACAGAACAGCATACGCTGTTTACGTCCAGCGGATACTCTCCAAAATGGCGCTACAGGGTGACATGGAGGAGATGAATTTGAATAAAGTCGTTTTTTTCTTTCTTTTGCACACAAAAAGTATTCTCGTAGCTTCGTAAAATTACGGTTGAACCCCTGATGTCACATGGATTATTTTACCGATCTCCTTGCTACCTTTCTGGACCTCGATCGTGTAAGGATCCTTGCTGTCTATTGAGGGTCAGAGAGCTTTCAGATTCCATCAAATATATCTTAATTTGTGTTCCGGAGATGAACGAAGGTCTTACGGGTTTGGAACATCATGAGGGTGAGTAATTAATGACAGAATTTTCATTTTTGGGTGAACTATCCCTTTAAGTAGCGTCAACATGAATGCATTTCCGTGTGCAAAAAATTAAAACAATCTATCAAGTGAACTAAATCTGAAGAATTAATGTTGTATTATGGTGAAGCAATATAAAATAAATTATATCCATTTACCAAAACAAGTTAAAAAGTAATGATCTATTATACTAGTAAAAAGAATTAAAACTCATCATGTCGAACTAAAGCCTCCCCAAAGTCAGTCGCTTGACTTCCCACAAACAAATCGTACTTGTTGAGTATTTCCTCTTTGGTGAGTTTGCCATCCTGAAAGACAGTGTGACAGACAGTTGAAATGATTTCAGTTATAACTTACGAAAAGCTGACAAAGTAAGTTTTTAAGGTTGGCTCACCTTGTTCGTGTCAGACTCGTACACCAGATGCTTGGCTTCGGCTTCTGCGTGGTCGTAGTCAGCCGGCAGGATCCAGTCCATGGTCTCATCTTTGTCCATCTTCCCATCCTTGTTCTTGTCTCTAAACTCTGAAAACTGCTCTCGCTCTGTCGCCACCCATTCTGGCTCGTCCATTTCATCCTCATGGTTGTACATGTCGCCTGATATTCAAGAAAATTCAACTGATGTTAAGCTATACTGACAAATTGACATTTTTATGCAATGCAAGTTGACTAGATTTTGTAAGAGAGTTTTCAATTTAAAATATATCTAATACCGTATTTCACTCACCAATATACTCCTTCAGGTCGATAAAACCATCACCATTCTTATCAATATCCTCCATAGTTTCCTAATGATAAAATGAACAAATTAGTGAAATAGGTTACAGAAAATCCAGACAAAGCCTAGTAACTATATAAAAATCAAAATGATCCAGTTATTGTCCTTTATACATGTTCCTGGTCTTATGTCCAAAATGCATCGGTGCACATGATAAAGGAAAAGGATGTTTGTCATTTATTTTTTTCCTCAAATTTCCTTTCATTTGATGCCACCAATTCCCAATGGATAAAATGAGGCCACATCCAACATTTTACACCATTACACATGTCATTCAAATGACCAACTATCATTTTTTTGCAAGGAATTCATGCTTTTATTCAGCAAGTATGCATTTATTTTGATTGAGAAATTGAGAGTAAATCCATTTATATTGTTAAAAAGGATTTCGGTTTCAAATAAATCCTGTTTGTTCTGAACTTTCTATTCATTAAAGAGGCCTGAAAAAGCACAAGCACTATGCAGCACAACTGTTTTCGATATTGAAAATAATAAGAAATGTCTCTTGAGCACCAAATCAGCATCTCAGAATGATTTCTGAAGGATCATGAGATACTGAAGACTGGAGTCATGGTAAATTCAGCTTTACCATCACAGGAATAAATTATATGATAAAATATATTAAAATAGAAACAGTTACTTTAAATTGTAATAATATTTCAGAATAGTACTGTTTGTACTGAGTTTTTGATCAAATAAGAGCAGACTTCTGTAAAAAATATGACCGCTCTACAGTTTTAAGTAGTAGTGTATGTCTGAGTTTACATTAGAAAAATAGGATACAAACAGGTTTCACATTAACTTTAACTTGGGATAGAACCGACATGCCAATAATAACAGACCCACCAACACAACAATGTCTTTCATATGTTCATACTCCTCAGGATGGAGGAAAGCAGTGAACTCCTCTTTGTCAGCGATGTGGTCTCCATTTCCATCAGCCATTTTGAAGCGCCGTTCATCTCTAGCCATCATCTGCTTGTAGTTGTAGCCATCATCAGACTCAGGATCATCTAGAAAAACACAGACAGTGCAAATGATTCAATTATTAGAACAAACGATTATTAAAATACTTATTATTGCAATTCTGCTTGGTGACAACAGTGGTATAAAAACTACACTTTCAATGCAATTCAAGTTTATTTCTATAGCGCTTTTCACAAAACAAATAGTTGCAAAGCAGCTTTACAGAATATTAAGTTTCTACAATATGTTTAGTAGTAGCTTGTCAGTGGTGACTGTCAAATTGATGTACATATGGCACACACTTAACCTTAATATTTTTAAAGTGGTAGACAAAAATAAAAATTGTCATAATTTACTCAACCTCATGTTTTTTCAGATCTGTATGACTTTCTTTCTTCTGTGGAACGTAAAAAATATATTTTGAAGAATGTTTCAACTGTTTTCGTTCATAAAATGAAAGTCAGTGGGGTTCAAAACAACACTGGACCCTGAACTTTCATTATATGAACCTTTTTATTTTTTTCAAAACATCTTTCATGTTCCACAGCAGAAGGAAATACATACAGGTATGGAACTACATGTGTGTGTGTACATTTCCATTTTGGGTGACCAATTCTTTAACCTTGTTTATAAAAACAGACTGCATTTTTACCAAGGTAGGTGCCATATGTGACATTCTTGTATTCGTCCCAGGAGATCATGCCATCATTATTCATGTCAAAATCCTTCCATTGTCTTTCCACATTGTCATAGATGTACTTCTTCTGAGCCTTTTTGATCCATGCTTTCAGCTCAGCCTCTGTGACGAAGCCATCCTCGTCTGCATCGATCTTATCCACAATTTTACTGAAAGGCAGCACAAAAAGAGTAAAAACATAGAGGTATAAATTAACTAGAAGAGTGCGTTTACTCTTAATCATTTATTTCATATTGAAATGACCAACTCGCAATGAAAATGAATGACTTCCGGTCATCTTCTTGGTGCGAATCACTACTAAATCCCCCTCAACACTCAGCACAATCCTTACCCAAGCCTATTCTTGCTTTCCTCTGGGGTCAGGTCATCAAACGTCTTAGCTTCATTCTCCCCAAGGAAGGCATCGTGGTCATAGTCAAAGTTTGTGCCGTCGTCATGCTCTTTGCTGCTCAGTGGTGCATCGTGGTGGGCACGGTCCTTCTTTTCTGTGGGTTTGCTGGTGGCGTAGACCACGCACAGAGCAAAGCACATCAACAGAGGCCTAATCTCCATCTTCATCACATAAGCTCTGGTGAAAGAGAGAGCAAATATTAACATATATATATACACTTACCAAATTCCACTAAAATAAATACTGATCACAGGAATTTCTGATGTGGCAACGTTTAAATAATCCAACGTGCAAACATACTTTTACGTGTTTCAAGGTCTGTTTGAATCAGTGAATGTAAACACTGCGTATGTTTGAGCAAGAAGTGCGACATTCACTACGTCCTTCTTTTCTGTGGGTTTGCTGGTGGCGTAGACCACGCACAGAGCAAAGCACATCAACAGAGGCCTAATCTCCATCTTCATCACATAAGCTCTGGTGAAAGAGAGAGCAAATATTAACATATATATATATATATATACACTTACCAAATTCCACTAAAATAAATACTGATCACAGGAATTTCTGATGTGGCAACGTTTAAATAATCCAACGTGCAAACATACTTTTACGTGTTTCAAGGTCTGTTTGAATCAGTGAATGTAAACACTGCGTATGTTTGAGCAAGAAGTGCGACATTCACTATCGTTCAACGTTTAGGGTTGGTAAGATTGTTTAATGATTTTGAAAGAAGTCTCTTATGCTCACCAAGGCTGCCTTTATTGGATCAAAAATACAGTAATATTGTGAAATATTACAATTTAAAATAACTATTTTCTAATTTGATATATTTTACTGTCATTTATTCATGTGATGTCAAAGTTGAATTTCCAGCAGCCATTACTTTAGTCTACAGTGTCACATGATCCTTCAGAAATCATTCTAATATGCTGATTAGCTTCGTATTATCAATCAATGTTGAAAAAAGTTGTGCCAATCAATATTTTGTGGAAACCAGGATTCACTGATGAATACAAGGAAGAAACATTTATTTTAAATAGAAACCTTCTACAACATCATAAATGTTTTACTGTCACTTTAGGCCAATTTAATATGTACTTGCTGAATAAAATGAATTGTATAAAGTGTATAAAAGATAAATAAATTAAAAATATTGACCACAATCTTTTGAACGTCAGTGTAAATGTGTGTAACAACTAGGGAAAGATAACAATCCTAACAATATTACATAATTTTAGACTCAATCAGTAATTAGTCACACCAGAAATAAATCACATATTAGAATTACATAAACAGCTTCATTAGGATTTACAGTAACTTATAAGAAACAGCTAGATGTTCCTGCCTTTCAAAGTAACGTTATACAATAGCTATTTACTACTTGTTAACCAACAATTATAACAGACATGATCAGATAATCTAAGCAGCACAAACAAAGGAAAAAATGACCTTACAGCACATTTAAGATGAGATGGTCACTATTCACTTTTATTGTACGAAACAAGACGCAATGAAAGTGAATTGTGACTGGGGCTGTCAGTCTTCTAACATTATAGTTTTGATTTCCACAGATGAAAGGAAGTCATAGACATTTATAACAACATTGGGGTAAGCAAATGATGACGAAAAATGTAGTATTTTGGTAAACTATCCCTTTAACGTTCAATACTAACGGTCCCTTTAAGTGATTCGGCATTACAACGTTACACGGTCAGTCAATGCAGTGGTCAAACACATTACTAAAGACCAAACATGCAAAAGCGTATCAAAACGTGTATAAAATACAAACATACCTAGATTTAATACGAGGCCGAGAATCCCAGACACAATACAGGGTCTTTGGTTTACTCTGCACACCCCTGTGCCACACCGTTTTTCGGACTAGCGATCCAATCACAGCGCAAACAGTGGAGTCCGTTCACTGCCATTGGGCCACTTCAGCACAACAAACCCCTGATGTATTGGTGTATTGATGCAACCCGTTGTTTAAAAATGCGCAGAACTCATCGCGCTCTCTTTTGATTGGCTACAGGGCATCGGGAAACCAATCAGCGCCGAGGCTTCACACAATCGGTTGATGCATCGCTCGAGGCCGTCTTATTGGGTACGTCTTGCCACGTCCCCAAATTTGAGAGACCCGCAAATTCTCGCGGAAAGGTGCTGCCATCCTTGTACTGAACATTATTTGTAAAAGTGATGAATGGCGTATCAGCATCGAATTTTAATGGTTGGATTACCTTACTTTAACTGATGCCAGGTTTAGGTTTAGCTGTTTTAGCCATTCATTACGCTACTTGTCATTTAAAGCCACTAGCTAGTTAGTAAGTTAGTTAGTAAGTAAGTTAGTAGTAGTGGCGAAATTATAATGTATTTATGTTTATTACGGGATGCTTTTCTAAATATGCCAGGTTTAGGTTTAGCTGTTTTAGCCATTCATTACGCTACTTGTCATTTAAAGCCACTAGCTAGTTAGTAAGTTAGTTAGTTAGTAAGTAAGTTAGTAGTAGTGGCGAAATTATAATGTATTTATGTTTATTACGGGATGCTTTTCTAAACTGTTTAGAAAAGCATCTGCTGTTTAAACACAATAATCAGTGTCAGCTACAAGCAAACAAACAAAAGCAACACTTTATTTTAAGGTGTCCTTGCTACACGTTACATGTACTTACTTACTTAGTAAACCTTAATTATGCATAATTACATGCAAGTAACCCTAAGCCAAACCCTATGTGAGCCTGGACCACAAAACCAGTCATAAGAGTAAATTATTTTTGAAATTGAGATTCATACATCATCTGAAAGCTGAATAAATAAGCTTTCCATTGGTGTATGGTTTGTTAGGATAAGACAATATTTGGCCGAGATACAACTATTTGAATAATCTGGAATCTGAGGTTGCAAAAAAAATATATATATATTGAGAAAATCGCCTTTAAAGTTGTCCAAATTAAGTCCTTAGAAATGCATATTACTAATCAAAAATGAAGTTTTGATATATTTATGGTAGGAAATTTACAAAATATCTTCATGGAACATGATCTTTAGCCTACTTAATATCCTAATAATTTTTTGGCATAAATTATTTTATAATTTTGACCTATACAATGTATTTTTGGCTATTGCTAATACCCTGTGCTACTTATGACTGGTTTTGTGGTCCAGGGTCACATATGTAGTTGATTAATATTACTCAGTACTTAAATGTATAATTAGACTGTAACAAGGACACATTAAAATAAAGTGTAACCCCAAAATATAAGCAAACAAGCAAACAGATGTAATAAAAAATAACTGTAATAAATTAGTAAACTAAATGCAGCATTAATTACACTTTCATTGCGGAAAACATGACCATGACACTAACCTGATGTAATACAGAACAATATTACATGAAAAACCCAAAAGCATAGCTTTCTTGTAATTTTTCATTTATTCCAAGATGACAGAGAAGTTATGTTTACAGTTTGTGCATGTGCAGTCATGAATGGAAAAATTGCCAAGAAAAACAATTGAAATATTGATCTTTTGTGGAATCTGAAGCAAAATACCAAATATAATGTTCGTATATATATATATATATAGTCATTTAGCAGACGCTTTATATATATATATATATATGTCAGCTCTTTTTGTATACGTTTTAAGTTTAAAGGATACTTCTTTTATTTGTGAGAAAGGATGTTTTGCTGAAAAGACCAGACCCCCCCCCCCCTTTAATTTATCACACAAACTTTACCACAAAGAAAATCTAATCTAATCAATGGGAGTAACATAACAAATGACACTAGGTCAAGGTCAGTTTATTTATATAGCACATTTAAAAACAGCTAGTGTATGCCAAAGTGCTGTACATATACCAATAATGTAAATGTAGAGATTAAGAGAATAAAAAGAAATGACTCAAAAACACATAATCAATACAAAACACATTAATATACACAAACATACATTTCATCCAAAAGCCAAGGAATACAGATTACAGTCTTGAGGCGGGATTTAAAAACAGGAAGGGAAGGCGCAGATCTAATGTCCAGAGGTATGCTGTTCCATAGTCGAGCACCGGCAACAGAAAAAGCCCGATCCCCCTTCAATTTCAAGCGAGAGCGAGGTGTATGCAAGAAAAGTTTATCAGAGGATCTGAGAGAGCGAGAGGATTGCTGATAGCTGAGAAGTTCGGACAAGTATGATGGGGCTAGATCATTTAATGCTTTATACACAAATAATAAAATCTTAAAATGGATCATATGCTGCACCGGTAACCAATGAAGAGATGCTAGGCCAGGAGAAATGCTTTCTCTCCTCTTAGTACCAGTCAGCAACCTCGCGGCTGTGTTCTGGACTAACTGCAAGCGATTCAGCGATGAATGATTGAGACCCATATAAAGAGACACTATACTACACATACACACACAGCGCAGTACAGCGTCATAACAAATCGGCTTACAGTCGTGCGCATGCGCGTATCGTGGGACGCTGCAGCCCTCACCAAGGTAACAGCAAAGCCTGAACCGAATCTGATCTCAAGCGTGTAACAAAAACACTTCTTTTGTTCATGGATCTCTCTGTGCATTAGTCGCCACTGAGACTCAGACTCAAAATGCCTGTCCGCTTTAAGGTATGTTAATTAAATTATTTATTACATATTAAATTGTTTATAACACAATACAACCATATTTGAAGGTGCACGCGCTCGTGCGACGTCATTTGTTTGAGGAACAGAGAGCGCGCGCTGCAGGCTGCAAAAATGCTTTCAGTTTTGAGATTTGTTTTGGGTGTTTACATTTAGGTAACTAAATATACATGAATACGAATCCTTGTAAGATATAGATTACGCGTTGCCGAAAACAAATAGATACACTTATAGAACATTATGTGGTTTTATTAAGACACGACTTAAACGGTAAACCCTTTACAAGTTACCGTCGATAAATTACTTCCTGTTATGTCTTGAAGAAGTTTGTGCGCCGATTAAAAGGCATCAAGATTATCCAGTTGTCACATAAGAGCTAGTTATTAAGCACGGGTTAAGCATGGCTTTTCTGATAAATCACAGATCATTTCCTAGACCTCTCATTTGAATATGCAGATTGTATAACATACCAAATGCAAAATGTGCGATACTTATGCTATAAAGATCTAGCACTGCCTTAATCCTCCTGGGCATGGAATTCACCAGAGCTGCACAGGTTGTTGCTGGGATCCTCTTCCACTCCTCCATAATGATATCACAGAGCTGCTGGATGTTAGACACATGGTGCTTCTCCACCTTCCACTTGAGGATGCCCCACAGGTGCTCAAAAGGGTTCAGGTCTAGAGACATATCTGGCCACTCCATCACCATCACTGCCACTTCACCTTCAGTTTTCTCAGCAAGGCAGTTGTCATCTTGGCGATATGTTTGGGGTTGTTATCGTGTAGGAAAACTGCCGTTCGGCCCAGTTTCTGAAGGGAGGGCATCATGTTCTGCTTCAGAATGTCACAGTACATACTGGAATCCATGTTTCCCTCAATGAACCGCAGCTCCCCAGTACCAGCAGCACTCATGCAGCCCCAGACCATGATGCTACCACCACCATGTTTGATTGTAGGCAAGACACAATTTCCTTGGTACTCCTCACCAGGACGTCGCCACACATGCTGGACACCATCTGAGCCAAACAAGTTTATCTTAGTCTCATCAGACCACAGGACATGGTTCCAGTAATTCAAGCTCTTGGACAGGTTGTCTTCAGCAAACTGTTTGCGGGCTTTCTTGTGAGCCAGCTTTAGAAGAGGCTTCCTTCTGGGACGACGGCCATGCAAATTGACTTGTTGCAGTGTGCGGCGTATGGTTTGAGCACTGACAAGCTGACCTCCCGCTTCTGCAACCTCTAAAGCAATGCTGGCAGCACTCATGCGTCTTGTTTTTTGAAGCCAGCTTCTGTACCTGACGCACAGCACGAGGACTCAACTTCTTTGATCGACCCTTGCGAGGCCTGTTCCGAGTGGAACTCGTCTTAGAAAATCTCTGTATGACCCTGGCCACTGTACTGTAACTCAGTTCCAGGGTGTTACAGATCTTCTTATAGCCTAGGCCATCTTTGTGGAGAGCAACAATTCTAATTCTCAAATCCTCAGAGAGTTCTTTGCCATGAGGTGCCATGTTGTACATCCAGTGGTCAGTATGAGAGAATTGTACTTAAAGCACCTAATTTTAACTGCTCTAATACAAGATACACAAATTTGTATGGTCCTGTCAAGCAGACAAAAACATGAACATGATGAATAGGACATGTGGTTTTGCATGGTTAAATGACATACAGCTGTTATCATTTAGGGTGTACTCACTTTTGTTGCCAGCTATTTTGACAATAATGGCTGTATCTTCAGTTCTTTTTAGTGCTTGCTATACAAGCAGCACATTGACTACTCTAAAATATATCCATGTTTCATTTCTATAGTATTGTCCCTTAAGAAGATATACTAAAATGGTTGCTGAAAAGTGAGGGGTGTACTCACTTTTGTGAGATACTGTATATATATTGAACTGTTTATTTAAAATACTTTATATTAAACTAACAATAATTACATATAGAGAGCAAGAACACTTTCTTTCTGAGTAGCATCTTGTTATCAGAATGCCATAGTCATCAGGGTCATTACTCCTTTTTTGTTTTGAATTATTTAATGTCTGTTTTAGATGTTGTACAGTACCAACAGAGCCATCCCACCCTTCAAATCAAACCCAGTAATTATGGAGAGTGAGTACAAGAGAAATTTCAAAGGATCACCTCCTCCCAGACCACCACGCCTGAGGCGAGATGTTGAACAACACGAGGTCCCGCAGCTTGATGTAGATAACACAACCCCAGAGAAGGTACACAGAAATATCTACATTCAGCTTTGTCACATACGTCAATGTACACAGACTTTCCAAATATCACTGCATTACTATGGAGCGGGATAAACCAGTTTCACTAACGTGTTAGTTCCTCGTAATTTTTCACACATTCTATATGCATAGTCCTCATTGTATAGTAAGGAAGTATACATTAAGAAAATGTTTGCACCTTTGACGTGGTTTGTTATGTGCTTTTGCCTAAATGCCCGCCATGCCAGAGTACGGGGAACAAGAAGAAGAAGAAAAAGAAGGAGCAACAACAGAGCAGAAAGTCAAGCCCCGAAGAGGAAGTCACCCATCGACGACAGCAACAGGAAGTGTGGTCACCCTGCGCTCTGAGAGACCATTCGCCCAATGTTATGAGGTGACTGTTGTATTTTTTATTTTTTTGTACAGGACTAGGAAAACAATACAGAAACAAAACTCACAAGGCCTGTTTCACACATTTTGCATCAGCATCACATAAGCACCACACATATATTTTAATGTCCATATGATATACAACAGGTTACATTTAGATTTTTCACAAATTCCACAAAAGTATTTACCAGTGTGTCCGTCTTTGTCTGCCTGACAGGAAAGGGAAAACTGAGTACAGATCCAACTTTCGTTCTCCCCTCCAATATAGTTACAGAGATGGAGCATGGGTGAAGATTAAAACTGCAAATGAGGAGGTGAGCTTCTGGAAACCAAAACAATCCTTGGGGAAAAGGCCACAGAAAATAGTTTAAAATGCTAAAATGTAAAAATAAGTAAATAAAAAATAAAAGAATGAATATCTATTAATCCAGTAATGTCATTAATATTCATGAATAAATTTAACTGCCTCTTTTATTTAAAATGATTTTGATCTTCCCACGTAATATTGTTTATGTATTTCTAGGTTAAATAACATTAATTTAATGTACACAAAGGGTGACTTAAAAGACAGCAATTAATCAAAGACCAGATATAATGAAGTCTTAATTCAGGAGCAATTTTGACACCACATTGCATGAAAGCTTGAGCTGTGATGGGTTAAATTGGAAGAGCTGTTAGGAAACAGAAGGGCAGTTTCTCTAATTACTGGTCTGTATTATTAATCTTACAGGAGTGTGAAGGTTTTCACGAGTGGTATCATGAGGTAACTGTTCCGCCTGTTGCATCCATCCTCTCACTGCCGCTGCTGTCTCAAGAGAGACCCTCATTTGCTTATGTGTGTGTCTGTTCTCACAAAATGTACTGTATGACCTCATTCAAAGTTAGACTATATGGTGGTATCCCGGTGGACCTATTCTTGAAGAACTGTCTGTGTGTGTGTGCATGTGGTGGATCAGTCAGCAAGATGTTATCTGTCAGCATATATGGAACTTTGAAGTTGTCTGTGGTTTTGATGGTTGATTTTGTTTGCTTTCAGTTGTCTGGTAATCCTGTATTGACTTTTGGCTCACCCACTGATTATATAAAATCATAGATAAATGTTTAGGTATAACTTAGAAATAAAAGTAAAAAAACCCCACTAATTTTACATTTATTTAGTTATCAGAGGTTATGGTCACACTTTATTATAAGGTCCAATTCTCGCTATTAACAAACCATAAAATGCGAATTTTACCTCAATAAACTCCTAATTTGCTGCTTATTAATAGTTAGTAAGGTAGTTGTTAAGTTTAGGATTTGGGATGTAGAATATGGTTATGCAGAATATGTGCTTTATAAATACTAATAAACAGACAATATGTTAATAATAGGCATGCTAATAAGCAACTAGTTAATAGTGACAGTTATTCCCTGTACTAAAGTGCAACTGAGGTTATTTATTTGTTTACTCATTCATTCATTTTATCAGTGACAAATAAATTATCTATCAGAGGAGCCAATAATACAGATTAATACAAGCTAAAATACAAGTGACACTGAGGGGGACAAAAAGTTTTTTAATAAGATGTCCCATTAATATTTGTAGTATTACATAAGTGATTAATTAGGTGTTATTTAAGCTATTAGTTAGCACTCATCACTTTTTCCCCCCCAATTTGTATAAGTGTCACACTGTAACTGCAACTTTCACGTGGTTCTTTTGCTGCTTAGTAAATAATTTGATCTGATTTCCTTGTTTTAACATGGTCAGCGTCTGTCATGACAGTAAATTCAGTGCTCAACTCTTTATTTTAATGTGTAAGTGCTTAAAATTGATTGGCTAGAATGTAAACTTTATAGAGACTTCAAAGCAGTTTTTGTTACATGCTGACCCTGTAAGAACAAAGTAACTTTTGTAAGACAGAAGTACTTCATTTTAGGTTATGGTGTCAAGTGTGCTTCAATGCATCTCCAGCAAAACTTTCATGCAAGACTCGCCATATGGGACAAGAGTGTCTTTCTGAGTCAGCGCTTTAGGAGCGGAGCGTGACTGCCTTCACATTTATTCATACTCTATACGGGTTTCGAAGCGGATGTGACAATGTTGCATGATGTGAATTTATGCTGATTCAATAACAAATTTATATTAAGCATGTATAAGGACAATATCAGGGCTCAACAATAAATTTGATCACCACAAAAATTATATTAAATAATCTTCAAAACATATTTTTGTATTGTATATGTTTCTTTAAAGGAAGTGAAAAAAATATGTGTGTGTGTGTGTGTGTGTATATATATATATATATATATATAGTTTTTTATTGTGAGTAAAATATGATTTTTAACCCATTCCATCAACTGGCCCAAAATTAAGCTTTAGCGTTAGTTCTGGCAGGTCAGATTCTAAATAAATAAATAAATAAATAACACTAAGCAGTGCATTTTCATCTGTGATAATATATAATACATGTATTATATGTATATAATACATGAATTATAAATGTATTATAATTCAGAATGATTTCAGAAGGATCTTGTGACTGGAGTAATAACTTTTGATTCAGCTTTACCATCAAATAAATAAATTACACTGGAAAAAAAGAAAACAGAAAACACTTATTTTAAATTGTAATCATATTTTACAATATGAATGTTTTTATTGAATTGTTGATCAAATAAATGTAGCCTTGGAGAACATAAGAGAGCATATATTTTTCCCTGCCAGTATTATTTGAGTATTATTCAGTAATACATATACAGCATTAAAGGTAACCTGGTGACAGTATAAACATTGTAAAAAGTGAAAATGCATAATCTGATCCTTAATGACTTACATAACCAGTTAATTTAAATATTACGTGACAAAACGTACACTGTATAAAGTGGAGATTACGTGATTTAGTTTCATGTAATTCACTCACTACACAATCACATGATCTGCTTTGTGTCAATTGTAGGTAACCTGGGAATTTTTCGGCCAGAGCTGTTTGTGTTTCCTGAAGCTGAATCTTCCTGTGTGTCAGATAATGGTAAAATCACCTTCTTAATATTAGCAGCCATAAGCAGTTAGTGACAGTTACTTCACGCTTTTATGTCTGTCTAGCAGTTTTGGTAGGAACAGGAATTAGATCAACATGTCCTTTGATGTGGTGCGCATATCAAGCACAGCTAATGCTTTTCAAAACACTGGTTTCATTGATTGTGTGTCTGCACTGTTTGTGCATTTATGGAACAGCAGTATCTTAAAATATCTAAAATATTAACATATATTAATTTCTCTTTCATATTAAATCTAGATGATAAGATGTCTCAGATATCATCTAGATCAGCAGCCTCGTGCTCCATGGCCTCTGAACTCTTGGGTCGTGCTCAGAGAAGAAAAGAGGAATTCTGGGGAAAGAGCTAATGTGCCAAAGCTCATTAATCGGTTGTGCATAGACTGAAAAATGGCCATTAATTTCTCAGGAAGTGAACATGTACATTTTTTTCTCCCATTTTTAAAATCTTTCACTGATTTGTTTTTGTGTGATTTGAATTTTTTATTCTTTTTGAATAGTCTGGTATTTAAAAGGAAACAAATATTTGTAATTTATTTTATTTACTTGCATTTTAACATGACTAGACCCAGGGCCATAGCTAGTGGGGTGAAAGGTAGTGATGATTATAAGGGCCCACGGCTGAGGGGGGGCCCCGGCAATCTCAACCGACTGGCTGAGGCCAGCCTAAAAAGACGCTCAGGACAGTTGACGGGCCACTGCTGCGCATCGTCACGAAAGCTGATCATTTGCACGTGTTTTTAAGCCTTGCCGATTTAAACATTCAAAAGAGTGAAACACAAGACGCGGAAAAACTCAACTGAGTACCTGCGCGGTGTTCGGTGCGCACGCAGAGAGCCGCGTCTCATGGACAGCAACACCGAACCGAGCTCTCCTTCGCACCCTCCTGCACCCGAACGAACAAATACAAATCGCAGTTTAAACATGCAAACAGAAAAATGTGAAAAGCCCAATTCAGCACCCGTGCGCGGTGTTCTGTGCGCACAGGGCGCACGCAGAGAGGCGCGTCTCAAAGCGCCTGAACACCGAATTTTCCTTTTCTTGCTCTTGTACCGAAAAAAACATATAAAAATTGTCAAAATACCCGTTTTGAAGAGTATCCTCGAAAATAATGGTCGGTTATGTCTTAAGTGAAAGTAAACAGTGGAGAAAGAAATCGGATGTGTATCATTATAATGGATCCATTGTCTCTTAAAGTGACCGCGCAACTAGTCTTTGTTTAGCAACTAGCTTCTGTCGGTGTCCTTAATGTTAATCCAGCCGCGTCTCATGGACAGCAACACCGAACCGAGCTCTCCTTCGCACCCTCCTGCACCCGAACGAACAAATACAAATCGCAGTTTAAACATGCAAACAGAAAAAGATGTGAAAAGCCCAATTCAGCACCCGTGCGCGGTGTTCTGTGCGCACAGGGCGCACGCAGAGAGGCGCGTCTCAAAGCGCTTGAACACCGAATTTTCCTTTTCTTGCTCTTGTACCGAAAAAAACATACAAAAATTGTCAAAATACCCGTTTTGAAGAGTATCCTCGAAAATAATGGTCGGTTATGTCTTAAGTGAAAGTAAACAGTGGAGAAAGAAATCGGATGTGTATCATTATAATGGATCCATTGTCTCTTAAAGTGACCGCGCCTAATTTAGCAACTAGCTGCTGTCGGTGTCCTTAATGTTAATCCAAGAAAATGAAAGAAAGAAATTCACTCACTCCTCTTGACTAAATTACTTTGTAGTTTTAGCAAGAATTAATCCACAGTCAAACCAAACATTATTCAGACGCCAGATATAATTTTTGATATTTTTTTACAAGTGGGTGCAGGACACTATAGTTAATTTATGTAAGTGAGTATAGCTAAATAAATTAAACTGACATATTATACCCAAAAATTCTTCATACAGTGGACTACCAGTAAAATTGATAAAAAATATGGGACCAAAAATTATTCAAACACTTTGACCTGACCATGTTTTGCTTAAGTGTTTTTTCTTGAAATCCTAATGCGACCTTTTTACACCACAGACTGAACAAAATTAAGCATTGCTTGGTAATTGGTCAACAAAGTATTGATAGTTGTGTAAATATTGTCATACTAACAGCTGTCTGAATTTTTGGTTGATTGTAATCCATTACATACCTTTCTATCAAAGTTATCTGACATTATCAAGATGAATTTATTCTGACAGAGTTTAACTCTTGAGTTATTGTCATATTTTATTACCATTTTCTAAACTATAGCAAATAAAATGTGATCATGTGAGAAATGTTGAAGGTGTCTGAATAAATTTAGGTTTGACTGTATATTTAATTTTTACAGTGAAGACAGTGCTATTTTACATTTGATTATTCAGTTTCTGTACCTGGACACCTACAAACTTGAAAAAAACTTAAACATTGTGTAAATAGCACAAATAAATAAATAGAACGAACATACAAATTAAACAATTTCAAACAGGGCCAACTGGTACAACCTGCAATCGGGCCCCAGCTATGGCCCTGACTAGACCAATATTGTGCGTTCAGTACAAATGATTTTGCTAAGCACTATAACAGTACTCAGCATTTTACATGCACACGAAAAAACATACAGCGCAAGCTGTTTAGTCCGAAATGACTCTTGAAATGAATCGTTCCGAAACATTGTTACTGGCTTGAATCAGTCTAATGAGTTAGGCCAGTGGTTCCCAACCCTGGTCCTGGAGGCACTCCAACACTGCACGTTTTGCGTGTCTCCTTAATCAAACACACCTGATTCAGGTCATCATCTCATTAGTAGAGACTCCAAGACCTGAAAATGGAGTGTCAGAGAAAGGAGACATGCAAAATGTGCAGTGTTGGGGTGCCTCAAGGACCAGGGTTGGGAACCACTGAGTTAGGCTACTGAATGAACTCAATAAATCCAGCCACTACTGAACCATATGACTGAATCAACATATAGCCTATAGCCTCAATTTTTCCCTTAAATAAAATGTAGGCTATAGAATTAGACAGTATTAGAAAATCGATACGCTTTTATAGGTTAGCGATTATAAATTATATGGCTTCCTAACTTTCATTTTAGAGCCGATCAATAGAACTTTGGTTACAATGTTAATAGAATTGTTTTATTAAAGAACAATTTTGCAACAATAACATTCTTGAGGTTTGTATTTGACGTCAGTCAATTATACAACTTCAATAAATTCATAATTATACGGACCTTTTATGTCAATGTAGGCAACATGTAGGCTATTATCTAGTTTGACGTAATGAATACAAGCGTGAACCTTCCTTATTGAGCCTCTCACAGGCGTCGACAGCTTCCCCAAACACATCCTGACAGAATTTAACAACACTATTTGCTTTATGATGTAATAATTTTCCTGTCGGCTGCAGCTTTCAAACTTATATGAACATGCTGACGATGAAATGGGTAATTGCAATGTCTCCTAGCAGCGTTAAATGGAAAGAACTACATAATAAAGGCGTTATTTTTGTCGCACACTAATTAATAATATTCACCAGAGTGGGAAATTCACAGGAAGTAGCTAACGTTACTCTGTCCACTTCAGACCTCTTCACCTGCCATATGTCCTTATTGCAGTACTTATTGGCAGCTTTATTTCTGTCAGACAATTTGCGGTGCGAATTTCCGATGCAATCATAACAGTCAGCGAATACGAAGCATGCACGGTTACTCAGAGATCCGCTTGACCTGATAAACTCAGGTGCAGAGGTTGGGGGATTACGCCAAAGGTAAAGAGACGATACCACAGTGACGTAGTGGTAATAACTGGGACAAAGCAGGAGAATATAAAAGCTCTAGAGTCACAACATGCACTCCAAATCTCGTCTGCGAGGAACAACAGTCTACCTAAGAGGAAACACCACTGAATCCACAAGTCTGCCTGCAGGATGAAGTCCCTAGCTCTGCTTGCTGTGATGTGCTGCTGGTGCTTTCTGCGCGGCCAGGCGATGCACCTCACTCGCCCGCGCCCCAAACCTTTAGACAGCTCCGCCACCTGGAACGACCTCTTCATGATGACTAAACATGTACGGTTCGTTGACTCAGTTGCAATGTATATTCTATATACACGAAAGAGCAACGATTTGATAAACATATCATTTTGTTTATTTAAAATTCAATGTATAACATGTATGCTTATTAACCCTCACAGGCACAGCTGGAAGATGCAGACCACGAAACAAGACTGCTTCCAGTGTTCTCCGAGGTTATGCTAAAAGTATGTTGTTTAAATCATAACCAAAATACAAACCTGTCACTATGGTGGTACAAAACCTTAAAGGTACATCTTTGCAATTTCGTTACCCTTAAATGGTGCCTATTAGTACCTAAAGTATACATATCAATAGTAGGGTACCACGCCAGTGCCAGGTTTGTACTTTATTCCTTAAAGTGTGTGTGTGTGTGTGTGTGTATGTATATATATATATATATATGGCACTTAGTCACTAGCTAGTTGCACTTTTTCCAATAGTGATCAGTGTTTGTTTGATTTTTTTTGAGTGGCTTTTGGAGTATGTAGTATCTGTTCAATAATCATTATACTTTACATGCTAATACTTATTCATTTGCTATACTATAGTCATTATTTATTCATTCAAATTTTTTTTGACACTAATATGTTCTAATAAATAGAACTGAAAGGAACCGTAGTCTATAATTCAATACAAATTCACAATAAGTTACAGAACAGTAATAACAACAGAACAGATATTTGTAGCAATGGAATAGGCTATGTACTAGAGACTAATCAAATAAATAGTCACATTTGATTTGATTTCAAATAGATTTCTTACTGGTGGTGAAACCATTTCCACTTCGAAATTGCTAGTAAATTTCACAATTAATTGCAAAGAAACAAGTAAAACTGAATTAAATATAACATTTTAAAGAAGAAAGGCAATTGTATTTTCTTGTAAAACATACTCCAATAATCTTAGTTGCATTTACAACTTTTTATTTTATTTTTTTAACAGTGTAAAGTGCTATGGCATTAAACTAATGTTAAAAATGATTATTATCTCTGTTCCAGGATGAGAATTCTTGTTGTGTCAACGCCATGATCCTGAATTACTATCTAAAGCACATCTTGCACGCAGATGAGCATGTTGATAAAAAGTACCCACACATTCGTTTTGTGAGGTCTGACCTGCAGAGGATCGCACACATTTTGAAGCCACACTGTGTAAGTTTTCAAAAGCTGTTTGAGCATTTCAACCAGCTGACCAGCCATTATGTGCTTTGTACTTAAACATTCTGTTTTTACAGGAAAACTTCGACTTCGTAGACCATGTGCGTTTTAAGGAATTCGAGAAGAACTATAAAACTGCCAGTGAACGGGAATATGAGGTGAGTTGATATTTTCATTCAGTGTTGAATCAATATTAAATGTGTTCTTCTGCATGCCTTTAATACCAATTATTTGTATTCTTCAGAAAACTCGTAACAAAGCAGTCGGAGAGACTATTATTCTCTTCCACTACCTCTTTGAATCCTGCAATGCAAGAATATGACTCTGAAACTCTCCTCCGCAGTATTGCCATCTGTTTTTTTTTTTTATATTCAAAGGATTATTTATTACGGACTTATTTATTTTAGATATTTATTGTATGCTATATAGATTTTTAAGAATGGCATGGAAACTGTGCTTTCATGCTGTGTGTTGTAAGGTCACATTTGTGGCCGTTGTTGTGGCTGACTCGGGCTAAACATCCCAAGACAGACCACTACAAAGTAAATGCATTGTAAAAGCATTAACACACCAAGTTTAAAAAAATATGAATTTAATGTATTTTGCAATATAATCATTTGTCTTTCCCCATACAAGAGATATGTGTGTTTGTTTTAAAATAAAATCAGGTTTTTATTTCTCTTAAGCTTGTTTCTGATTATTTCACATCAAGCATGTACAACGTTTGTTTTAACATCATAAAGGGTTAGTCAGAACAACCCAATCAGTGGTAGTTTAACTCATGATTTCATCATAGTTCCTCATAGGTGTGTTAAAGAGTGTTTTGAAACCCCCCTAGTGAGCAAGACTGGATAACAATATCAACGATTTGATTTTGATCATAAAATATTATTTGACATTTTATTGCAATAACTCATGCGGGGGTGCTGTTAACACCGTTAAAGTTTTCCAATTAAAATAACCGAAATTTAAATCTATTGACATGACCTTGCAAATCAACTACATATCAGGGTGTAATGCCCAAAACTGACGTACCTGCATTAAAGGGATAATTGACCCAAAAATGACAATTCTTCACCCTCAAGTTGCATGCATGAATTTCTTTCTTCTGCCTAACACAAAAAAATGTATTTTGAACAATGTAACCAAACAGTTGATGGTCCCCAGTCGTGGCCTAATGGTTAAAGAGTCGGACTTGTAATCCAAAGGTTGTGGGTTCGAGTCTCGTACCGGCAGGGATTGTAGGTGGGAGTGAATGTACAGCGCTCTCTCCCACCTTCAATACAGCGACTGAGGTGCCCTTGAGCAAGGCACTGAACCCCCACCTGCTCCCTGGGTGACCCAGCAAAAAAATGGCCCACTGCTCTGTGTGAGTGTGTGTGAGTGTGTGAGGACACAAATTTGTATAATAACATGGGTATGACATATGTATTACAATGAGAAGGTGATTTATGAGGACATTTTCAGTGTCCCTGTAATTCAAAAGGCTTATAAATAATTCAGAATGAGTTTTTTTGAAAATCTAAAAATGCAGAAAGTTTCCTGTAAGGGGTAGGTTTAGGGGTAGGGTTGGTGTAGGGCAATAGAAAATACGGTTTGTACAGTATAAAAACCATTACGCATATGGAGAGTCCCCATAAACCATAAAAACAAACCTGTGTGTGTGTGTGTGTGTGATGGGTTAAATGCAGAGCACTAATTCTAATTCTGAGTATGGGTCACCATACTTGGCCACGTCACTTCACTCACTCACTTTTCACTTTAAAAGTCAATTTCATATAGGTTCATTAATTGTTTGGTTACCCTGTTTAGAATAGAACTGTTCTGGACTCCTTATCAGTCACATCATACAGTGTGAGAGAGCCGCTCTGCACGCACACATCTGTTGCGGGTTTTCATGCGTGGTTTCGGTAACTTGCAGATATGAGTTGTGTGTCACAATAGAATAGAATATGGCTTGACTTCAGTTGGACGCTCATACAGACCGTATTCAAGCCTCTGTTGTAAGCTGCTGTGTGAACAGAACATTTTGAGACTCATACCTATAAGTAAATACAGTGTAAATCCCCAATGGACTTGGCCTGATGGTGATATTTCATATTCCACGGTCTATGGTATTATTGAAAAGTGGAACAGGGACTCCAGAAGGCCACTTAAAGTCACAGAGCAGGGTCACTGAGTGCTAAGGCACATGGTAGTGTTGTAGTCAAGACCACCTAAACCGAGACCAAGACCAGAGTGTGTTGAGACCAAGACTTTGAGGGGTTGAGACCAATACAAGACCACCTAAACCGAGACCAAGACCAGAGTGTGTTGAGACCAAGACTTTGAGGGGTTGAGACCAATACAAGACCACCTAAACCGAGACCAAGACCAGAGTGTGTTGAGACCAAGTTGAGACCAATACAAGACCAGGGAAGTGTGAGACCAAGTCAAGATCAAGACTAAACTGAATTCATCTGAAAGATCTTCATTTACTGCCTGAGAAATGGCTTATATTTAATCAACAAATACAATTATAATAAGACTGTTAATAGAGCTGTTACCAATCAAATAAAATCAGTAACAACATCTGAATCGATACAATTACAACTACATAAATATTATTGTGCTCAATGTTTTAAAAATGCAATTTTGAATATAGAAATATGACACTAAAACCGCCAGTAGGCTATGTGGTGGCAAATCACTTCATGAGTGAGTCACAGAATCATTTACTCAACCGATTTGCTCTTGTGATAGGCTATTGTTTAATAATGTATGTTATAACATAAAAACAAGATAACTAATAATTAATACTAATAATACTAATAATTTTTTTAGCAATCATATCTTAAAATTTCGGACACAAATCCCTTTTAAATTCATTATAAAACCGTTTATAATCTATGATAACATTAAACTTATTTCATATTTTCTCTAAACCTTCTTGGATATAGGCACCTGCAATTCTGGCCAAATTAAATATACTTTGTGTGTGAATTTGCATGTTATAATGTAAACATCATTAATGACCCCTTGTGTTTAATTAAAAAAAAGTTTGATTAGTGAAATGAAAGAATGATTTAATAAAAAATCAGAATGATTAGTAATTGTCTCTAATTGGCCTGTTTAGCTAAGCCCTCAAAACACTTCTTATTCAGTGGTACAGTATTGCATGATTTGTAGATTATATTTAATAGTTTATACTTAGCATAAACGTTTGCAATTAGTTTTTAAAAGGTAACATTACATTCTTAAGGACTCTACACTAACATTTCTTTTCAGGAGCGTTTGTGCTCTTACTTAAAAAACAAACAAAAAATTAGGAACACCTTCAGATCGATGACAGAAATTAACCATTCCTATTATAGAGCGATATTTGACTCCTTAAAAGTTTTTTTAACCTTTGTAATGCCTCTAACTTTATTAAATGTATGCCACATGTATATTAAATATTAAATGACACATGTCATGAATATGAAGGAGGTTTTATGCATGTTTATGACAACTGTCATTAAGTGTCATTCGCTCAGTTATGTAATTTTTAATGCAAAGATGACATTGTTTGAGATGTCTTTGTTATGGGCTATGGTTAGGGGTAAGGGTAGGGGTAGGGTTAGGTTAGGGTTAGGTCAAATAATGTCATATTTGCATTAAAAATGACATAACTGAGCGAATGACACTTAATGACAGTTGTCATAAACATGCATAAAACCTCCTTCATATTCATGACATGTGTCATGTCATGATTATGAAGGTGTCATGTCAGTCTTATGCACACCCCTTCAAGTAAAGTGTAACCGAATATTTATAGACTATTTGACAAGACGCAGAGGTGGCATTAATGCATTTCACAATAACAATGCTATGAAATTTATATTTTAAATATAAAGTTTTGAATATAGAAATATTAAACAATTTAAATTACTCAATTTAAACTTTAAAAATGAAACTGAAACCACCAGTAGGTTGCAGCAAGTCACTGTTTTTGTCACTGAATCATTCATTCAATCGATTCGTTCAAAGGGCTGATTCATTTAGGAACGAAGCAAGTGATTCCCTTTATGAATGGGTCATTGAATCATTGACTCACTAGATTCGTTCATAAACGAAACACCGCAGTGTTTGCTTGGAGATGCACAACGGATCAGCTGTGACTTTGTTTGGAACTATTTTTGTTGACAAAATAGAGCACAATCAGACAACAGTGTTCCTAAAATGTAAGTCACTTAAGATGAAAATTTTTATAAAATAAAAAAATGTATAAAACTTTTGTATAAATTCAATTTCACATTTGCAAACTCCCTTTATAATCAGTAAAATGCTGTCACACATCATCGCGATCTCACAAACTTCCATTATAATTAATGAAGCTCTCTACACTGCACACTGAAGCTATTAGTCTCTACACTTTGTTATAATGAGAAGATCTGAGCTTGAATGACAAAAACGGCAGTCTGCTTTCACGATCTGTTGTGAGGAGCAGGACGCACACCGATAGAGAAGCATTTCCAGTGGCTGCAGTCTACAGGTTTATGGCCAATCACAAAAGACGGCATTGCGCAGCTACACATAGACACAAATGTCCCGCTACGTTTTTATTCTATATCGCATATGCAGAACTGGGATCGCTTTTGTAGTCTTTTGAATGGATAAAATACAGAAATCTCTTTAATTTCCAAATAAACCTAACCAGTTGGAAATGAAACGCCGTCCCCCCTCGAAATTCACTCCCCGGACTCCGTACCCCCGCATCCCCCCAATTCCAGCCCTGGTTAGGACACGGTGTCAGTCGCTAGTGCACCACTTGAGATCAGAGGAGTGAGGTTTACCTGCACAACACTTACCAGCTGGCCTCCATTAAACTCAGTCCCCTAAACCTCACTCCCATCCGGGTCACGGCACCAATGCAACCCATATCAAGACATTTTGGACAATGCTATGCTTCCAACTCTGTGGGAACAGTTTGGGGAAGATGCTCTTCTTTTCTATCAAGGTCCATAAAAACATTGTTTGAAGGAGTATGGTGTGGAAGAACTTGACTCTCCCACACAGAGCCCTGATTTCAAACCCATTGAACACCTTTGGGATGAACTGGAACGGAGGTTGCAAGCCAGAGCTTCTTGTCCAACATCAGTGCCTGACCTCACAAATACTCTACCTGATGAATAAGTAACAATTCCCAGAGAAACACTCCAAAACATCATGGAAAGGCTTCCAAGAAGAGTGGAAGCTGTTATAGCTCCAAAAGGGGGGCCAACTTCATATTAATGTCTTTAGTTTATATTTAGAATGCAATGTCAATAAAGTCCCTGTTGGTGTAACGGTCAGGCGTCCCAATACTTGTGTCAATATAGCATATGTTAACATTTTTAAGGTGAACACACATGAACATATCCCAGGAAGAACACGTTAGATTACATGGCCAATAAAATAACATTAGAGAGTCTAGTTACATGCATTAAGAAAAAAAAATTAATTCATCAGTAGCAAAAGCCAGTTTATGACTAGCTATTTCTTTTTAGTGTAGTATTAAACAATACATACATACCCATTTTAATAGTCATTTGCCTATACAATTCTCTAATGCCTTGATGTTTTGCATGTCCACAATGTGTGTTTATCAAAACTGCATCACCTGCCAAAAATCCGTTCCGACGCGTATGTACTATCCTCCATTCTGCAGGTCTGAGGTATTGTGAAATTCCCAGGAAATGCCCCACTGTTGGACACTCCATCTCAGTCAGTAATGTCTCAGAGAGGATATTTCAAAACCTTAACGTGAAGGGTAAATGCACGAAAAATGGTGGAATGCACAGGATAACAAAAGGCTTGGGAATTTTCAGGTTCATGTTTCCTTGTGTGTATTGTGTAACACGTTTAACATACACACACAGACAGACAAAAGCGAAAGTTCCCAACACATACATACAGTATAATGCAAGATTGAATGGTTCAATCAGCCGGGGTATTTTTAGCTTTCACCTCTGGTACTATCAGATCTTGTGGTTGAAGAAGAAGTGATATTGGGAAGCTTTTTTCCCTTTCATTCATAGTGATTCAGCATGACTCAGTTCATCTGAGTCAAGTTAAATTTGGTCTAGAAGACTTGATCAAACTAGTGGTCTTCCAATAAATGCACGTCCTCTTGCACCCTCTGACTCAAATGTTTTTTGTAACGGTTCATCTTTGGTATTTTTATACTGTGGCAGCTCTTGAGAACGCTTTCTGGGTCAGGTTAAGTTCTTCGCTGAGTTTTGTAGGTGCTGACCTGGTTTGAGAAGGTGGTTAAGCCCTTTGGAAGAGGGGGTTATACTTTGTCATGGTAAAACGTGTTTCGGTAAATGTCAATGATCACGTAAGTTATTAGTAACC
The DNA here is from genome assembly GCF_001515645.1 of Sinocyclocheilus grahami. Lineage (NCBI taxonomy): Eukaryota > Metazoa > Chordata > Actinopteri > Cypriniformes > Cyprinidae > Sinocyclocheilus > Sinocyclocheilus grahami. The sequence continues at coordinate 782,106 of NW_015505269.1, read as the reverse complement.
TCTGCTCTAAATTTGGGGGACTTGAGAAAATATATATATTTTTTACATATATTTAACTTTTTGTTTGGGATTTAGGACGAATGCATGTCTAACATCCTTTTAAATCATTTTAGTTTTTAAAATAATGAATGATGGGATATTTTGTCTCCTTCAAATAGTGCAAACGTACAAATTTAAACTATATATACTAGATAATATTGTGTAGTTAATCTGAAATATTTTATAATTATTTCTTGAACAAAGAAACTAAGAATATTTTATAATAGCACTGACATCATCATTTTAACATTCTATATGGTTTAAAAAATAGTCTCACAGTATTTTTCCAATAGCTAAACAGTTTCAAGACAGTTTTCACATCAAAGGAAATGCTGTAGGTTTGAATGCATCGCAACACATTTTACGCTCTCGCAACCTAGATTTCATCGTCCAGTAATCGATTTGCACAAGGCTTTCGTCTCTAGAATGCAAAACCACATAGGCCAACAGGTGACTGAACCTACAAGGAAAAATTAGGGCCAAGCCAGCATGCAATCCTCAGCATTTGAGGTTGAAAAGAAACTCCGTCACAAGTGTGGGAATTTTTTTTTTCGCAAAGGATGGAGCTATAAAAGCTATGAATGTCAGTGGTTGTTTAAAGCACACTGAGCTACTGTACAGACTGTACAATACATTTCAACCCTCTCTGAAACCGAACCAGGATGCGGATTGTAACCTTGCTCGCCCTCTGCGCTGTCCTGTGCTGCGCTCAAGGCCACAAGCAGGAAGAGTGCTTGAACCTGCATATCACTCCACCTATGATCAAATACATGATGGAGACTTCAGAACTCATCCACAAATCTCTGCCTGTAAGTATCCTAATTCATACACGGACTCCAATCACAATATGTACATTACAATATGTATATTTAATAAGGTGACATGCATAACAAATTTTATTTTGTTGTTGCAGAGGGACAATGCACCCTTCCAACGAATATTAGGAAAACTTAAAAAGTGCTCAAGGGTAAGATAATAATTATGCATTATTTACCGTTAAACCTGAACTTCAACAGCAATTTAAATTGTAAGCTTTTTTACGTATTTATTTTTATTTAAGGAAAATCTATTAAATCTGACGGATTTAGAGGGTTTTGCATCTGAACTCTTCATATATAGATATAATTTTAAATATGTCTAAAATAATAGAAGTTTTTTTTACATTTGTATTATTTTAAATTAAATGTATAATAATAATAATAATAATAATAATAAATACATGTATCTATATCTAAATGTGTGCAATTTATGAAATTAGCAGCCAATGTTAAGCATCTCAAAATGATCATATACACCAATACATGTGCAGGAATGCATTTATAAATGCATGAACATAAAGGGTCAAAAACAACGTGGATACATGTTTTAGATAATCATCTATGTCAACACAATCACAAAAGAATATACAGGAATACAATAACATTTTGTGAGTATTTGAAATGTGAGATGGAAGAGATTTAATACAGATGTAAATTCACAAAAAAATGTCTGATATTACTGAAAATACCCAATGAAAGCTCATTTCTGCCACATCATCATCATGAAAGGCAAATTATGAGGTGAAAAGTTATGAGATAAAAAGCCGACACTGAGATACTAAATCATAACTGAGATACCAGACATGTGCTCAAACTAAATTCTAAAAACTGAAACTGAAATTAAGACATGAAGTCATAATTATGAAATAAAAATTGAAATTACAACATAAAAAGTCATTCTGATTGTGACTCATAACCTTTCAACTGTCAGTTTCAACTTTTACTTCATAATATCAACTCTTTATCTTTTTAACTTTTTATAGTATGTCATAATTAGAATGTATCTCGTAATTATGACTTAGTATCTCATTTTAAATCTCTGATTTACCAAAGCATGATGTTTTTTTTGGGGGGGGGGGGGTGTGCA
>NW_015505269.1:772777-779546 GCF_001515645.1 Sinocyclocheilus grahami | reverse complement strand
TTTGGGTGGGGTTGATTATACTATACTTGCATAACACAACAAACATGAAAAAGGATAGCCATTAGTTATCAAATAATGCCACAATCTCTAAGTATATACTGTATATGTGGTGGTGATCCAACTTTCAATATGCTGAGTCAGTTCATCTGAACAGGCCGGCAACCCAGTTTCTTGAAGGCTTGTTCGGTGGTTTGCAACCATGGCAATGTCCAATAAACAACAGTCATATGAATCCTTATGAAAGCTGCCCATTGGGTTTGGGGTTGGGTGAAGGCAGGATATTTCCGGAATACAGGAAACCTTTTTAGAAAATTATGCCACAGAAACCCCAAAACCAGATGGGCATCCCCTGCCACCATCATGTCGTTGCTCTTAGTTGTGCACCTATATAAACCCACAGCCCCATCCTCGTCAAAAACACTCACCTGCTAACTAGCATCACATTCCGGCACCGTGCTTACAGCTGTGTGTTTAGCAAAAATGTATTGTCGGCTTAACACGGTGTACTTGATATGTGCACTTCACTTATTATACACTTGTTCTCTTCAAGGAACTGTCGGAGCCAGACTTCCACAGTCCCAAAATGACAAAGAGCAAATGCTGAAGAACGTAAGAGAAAAAATCGAACCTCTGCAAAAGCATTATGTAAGTAGTGTTTGCTGGTGATTTCTGCATTGATTTTAAACATGTTTTGTGCAAGCATAAATCACTTTATTCCTCAGTTTGATATTGCAATATGGTGATGCTAGTATAAGATGGACAACACATATGGGACAATGCAATTCATTTATAAAAGCCACTCTTTTATGTCTGCTTTTTAGCAAACAACTGGCACAGAATGGTTTGAAAAATCTGTTTTGCTTTCTCATCTGCACCAGCTGAATGTAAGTATTCAAACCATTGTTACTGTTGATAATGCTAAAATCTGGAAAAAAAATGGGAAAGGATGCTAATGATACTTATTTCTTTTAGTCCAAGGCCTCCTGCACTTGTCAGTCTCTGCTGCTTGATAGAATGTTGAACATCTCTGAAATAGTTTTGCAAGACATGAGAGGGAAAGCTGATAATAAAGAAACGAAAACCAGCCTAATAGATGTAATGACTGAGGTGAAAATGCTGAGACACAAGTACAGTGAAGAACAGAAAGTATGGAGGGAGCTTCAAGACATTCACTCAATCGAGGTACTAATAAAGATTATAAACGTTGTCCATAAATGTTGTGATGATTGCCAAGATTATAATTTCTAGTTGATCTGTAACCAGTGTTGGGGGTAACGCATTACAAGTAACGCGAGATACGTGATCAGATTACTTTTTTCAAGAAATTAGTAAAGTAACGCATTACTTTTAAATTAATCATGAAATATCTGAGTTACTTTTTCAAATAAGTTGCCAAAAATATGACTTTGGGTTTTTGTTATTAAAAAACAAATAAGAAAGTCCAGCCCAGATGACAAAAAGTAATGTGAAAGTAACATAATGCATTACTTTCCATAACTTAGTTACTTTTTAATGGAATAGCGCAATATTGTAATGCATTACTTTTAAAAGTAACTTTCCCCAACACTGTCTGTAAATTAATGTTAAATGTTGGTTATGTTATATGACATACTGTATATGTTTGTTCTCAATCAGGTGAAAAATGCCACAATCCAGAAAGCAGCACTAAATTCCTTTCTCATTTTGTATGATCTGGCCTACTGAGGAAAACCGAGAGAGACAATCACCAAGAATCATCTTAATTTCTCTGGCTGTATAGTCAATTATTTAAATTATTATTATGTATTATTCAACTGGACTGTTAAACAAATAAAATTACAAATTTTGCATTCATTTATGTGTTGTGTGGTTATTTATAAAATGCACATACAAAAAGATGATGTTCAAACACGTTTTGAAGAATGAATGAATGAATGAATAAATAAATAAACATGTAAATAAAAAATGTGTCATTATCAAAACACATTCAATCCAAGAATGCGATAGCCACTATACCGATGGGAAACTTTGACATCAGTTTAGCTTCCTTTTGAAGTCCTTGTGAAATGCAACATATACATAAAATAATCATCTAAGATACCTTAGTATTTCATATTTCTTTGTGCTCTGCAATGAAGATGGGGCAGGGATATAGTGAAGGAACTTTCCTTTATAAGTAATCCTCAAATATATATATAATATATAAATAAATAAATATATATATATATATATATATATATATACATACAGGTGCATCTCAATAAATTAGAATGTCATGGAAAAGTTTATTTATTTCAGTAATTCAACTCAAATTGTGAAATTCGTGTATTAAATAAATTCAATGCACACAGACTGAAGTAGTTTAAGTCTTTGGTTCTTTTAATTGTGATGATTTTGGCTCACATTTAACAAAAACCCTCATCTGAAGGGTGAGTTTTTAGCTTTAAAAATGTAACTCTCTAAAGATGTGTATTTGACTTTGGTTGGTTGTTACAGGCCTCCCTCAGCAAACTCTGAATCTCTTGTCCTATTACAACAGCAACTATCCACTCTTAATTTTAATGAAATATTATTAGTTGGTGATTTGAACTGGGATTGGTTTGGGATTCACATTTTTTTGTGACACCTCATATTGATAGTCCCACTTGATTAAATTCTAAATGCTCTGAAATATCTACTTTATTTGGATCTCTTTTTAACTAACATACCTCATAATTATACAAATATTGGTGTATATGCAAATGATGTCAGTGATCACTGTGTCATAGCTGCTGTGAGGAATACCAAACGTCCTAAATCTAGACCTCAAATTCTTTGTACAAGAAACAGAAAGCATTTCGTAGAACAAGCATTTCATCATGATTTGTATCTATTTGACTGGAGTCGTGTTAATTTAATAAATGATGCTGAGTTAGCATGGAACTTTTTTATAGCAGTTTTATGCACCTGGTAAATAACCATGCACCAATGCGTAAAATAAGAGTGAAGGCACAAAATAATCCTTGGTTCACACCGGAGTTAGCTAGGCTATTACAGGACAGGAACTTAGCCTAACATTCCAAATGTGAAGTTCCATCTGTATGCAGACAACACTGCTATTTACTGCTGTGCTCCATCAGCTTCACAAGCACTTCATTATTTACAGTCAGCGTTTGATATTGTTTAGTTCCGTTTATGTCATTTTTTCAAATTCTAAAGTTGTACCAAGTAATCTTCCTGACATTATATCCTTCCAGGGAACAAAAATTGAATATGTTGTAAGTTATAAGTACCTGGACATCCTATTTGATAGTCAATTTTAAACAACAAATTGATTAATTAATTTCAAAACTTAAGCTCAAAATCAGTTTTACTACAAAAATAGATCTTTATTTTCTTTCAAAGCAAGGAAATATTTGATATCTGCTACCTTCTTACCACTTTTGGATTATGGTGATCTGCTGTATATGAATGCCCCAGGATATTATCATAAAAATACTTGATCCTGTTTTACATTTTATTACTGGTTGTAGTTATCAAACACATCATTGTACTTTGTATGAGAAGGCTGAGTTGAAATTAATGTTTTGATGGTCAATGATTACAATGATACCATATACAGCAATATAAACTGTTCAGGTGAAGAGTAAATGGTGAAATCAGCAATGTGAGAAGGAAATCACAGTCTCTGAGCATCACAGTATCACACCATTTACAAAAGTCCATATCATGGCTATTCTTGTTTTCTTTTTTTGATAATTAACTAATATTTTATTCAATAGTACAATAAAAGATAGTTTTAATTAATTATTAATTAGTTACGTTTAAACAGCACTTTTCTGGGTACTCGAAGCGCTTTGCATGGAAGGAGGAATCTCCTCAACCACCACCAATGTGCAGCATCCAGCCATATTGCGCCAGAACGCCCACCACACACCAGCTTAACTAATATTTTATTCAATAGTCCAATAAAAGATTGTTTTCAAGAATACTATCATATATTTCAGAGATATAAAAAAATATAATCTCAAGTAAGTGTATTTTTCCTGACCACTCAGGCAGAGTCAGGTAGGCGGCAGTATGTTTCCAATACATTCTTGTTCTCTCTCAACAATGCTCTAACATCACACACAGACGGAACGCAATCTTGCTAAGCTGCGTCCTATCTGCACCTCTTCTGCTGCACCTCTGTCATTTTCTTTGGGTCTCTGGAATTGTCAGTCAGCTGTCAACAAACTTCATTCTGGCCATTGCTTCTCAGTCTACTCTTAGTATCTTGGGCTTGACTGAGACCTGGATTTGTCCAGAAGACTCCGCAACCCCTGCTGTTCACTCTAACATCTTCCCTTTCTCTCACACCCCGTCAGGTTGGAATGGTACTGGCCTGGTATTGGAAATACTGAACCCACTCTTCCCTATGCAATAAAAAATCTTTTGAGTTTCAAGCTATTATTGTAACAGCTCCTGTTAAACTCCATATTGTAATGATTTATCGCCTTCCTGGTCAACTGGGCACCTTTATAGAGGAGCTGTATGGACTGCTGTCCTCATTCTCTGTGGATGGCAGTCCACTTGTAGTCTTTGGTGACTTCGAAATCCATCTGGAGAAGCCTTACACTGCAGACTTCCACTTCCACTACTAGCTACATTCGATCTAAAATGGCTTACCACCACAAGCACTAACAAATCAGGCAACCAGCTTGACTTAATTTACACATGCAATTGTATCACAGACAACATTTGGTAAAACCTCTGGACATTTCTGCTCATTTCGTTATTACATTTAACCTACATATTACTACCTGTGTGCCATTAATTCCTCTATAGTTACTTTTAGGCAAAACCTAAGCTCCCTTTGACCCTTCCATCTTATCTCTGTAGTGTCATCCTCTCTTCCCACACCCACCCATTTCTCACCTCTGGATGTACATACAGCAACTGACACTTTATGATCCACTTTAACTTCTTGTCAAGACAATATCTGTCTAGACAGGCCAGTGCATACTACCCCTTCTAACCTAAAAAGTTGCCCCATGTTTCATAATCTTAACTGTATTTTTGCTGAGCAGTCTTTTGGGTGGCTCCCTAATGTACAAGATTTCTCTAATACAAAAAAAGAAAAGTAAACTTGACCAAACTTTTTGTGGGGAGGAGAATTTATTGAGGACCTTCCCACTGGAGATCCTGCAATCTACCAGACGTTCTTGAGGAATGCTGTTCCTTTGTTATTCTAATGGAATGGACAGTTTGGTTCACCCCCTTATAGACCCAGTTACATTATTTCTTTCACGGAATGACCAACTGAACTTTAACCAATCAGGTCTCAGCAGCGGCCATTCAACTAAGACTGCTTTACTGTTGGTCACTGTAGCCCTGCAGATAGCGAAAGCTGATTCCAAATCATCAGTTCTTATTCTGCTTGATCTATCTGCTGCTTTTGACACTGTGAATCATCAGATTATCCTGTCTAGCATCACCGGATCTGCACTCCACTGGTTTGAATCTTATCTCACAGGTAGGTCTTTCAGGGTTTCCTGGGGAGGAGAGGTATCCAAAGAACATCAACTGGTCACAGGGTTTCCTCAGGGATCAGTTCTTGGACCCCTCTCCTCTTCACCATATGGACTACATCACTGGGACCCATTATACAAGCACATGGCTTCTCCTACCATTGCTATGCTGATGACACACAGCTCTATCATTCATTTCAACCAGACAATAGTAGCTGCATGGATCTCAGGCTGCCTGGCAAACATCTCGGCATAGATGAAGGAACATCACCAGCAGCTCAACCTGTCAAAGACTGAGCTTCTCGTTTTCCATGCCATTCCGACTCTACAGCATGATTTCATCATCCTGCTAGGTTCATCAAAAATTATTCTTTGGTGACCAGCTGACCTTCAAGGACCATATTGTAAAGACAGCTCGATCTTGCAGGTTTGCAAAGAACATCAGGAGGATCAGGCCCTTCCAAACAGAGCATACTGCACAACTTCTTGTCCAGGCCCTTGCCATTTCTAGGCTGGACTATTGCAATGCTCTTCTAGCTGGACTTCCATCATGGGCAATCAAACCAGCATGACCGGTCTTCCATGAGCCCAAAAGGTCCCACTTCACATCTCTCTTTATATCTCTGCACTGGCTACCGGTTGCGGCTCGCATCAAGTTCAAGACATTGATGTTTGCGTGCAGAACAGCCACAGGCCCAGCACCGTCCAACTTCCTCCTTACTCTTACGAATCTACATTCCTTTCCAGAAGCCTGATATCTGTAAGTAAGCGATGCTTCGTGGTACCATCACAGAGAGGCCTATTCGTTCACCTTTGCTGGCTGGTGAAATGATCTTCCCACAATCGCAGTAATTAACAGAACACCCGACATGTTATCTGAAAGCAACACTAATTTAATCCCATACCCGACCCATTTTACATAAAAACTGGGACCCGAACCGCACCTGCATTAAATCTCATACATGAGGTAGACAAAACTCGTTTATTAAAACTTTTATTCAAATTGTGAATAGATTAAATACAGAAAGCAAGCAAAGAGCGCTCCCTTTATTATAATCACTACAGCTGTCAATCAGTGGCAGCGCGATTGGCTAAATTTCTCAGTGTGTACTGGACTGAGTCAAAATAGTCTTGGTTATTAGACTCGCAACCCGCCCATGCTTGTCACCATCCGGCCCGCACCACAGCTCACACATAAATATTATTCCACCCGTTACATCAAATATTAGTGATTCACCTGCGTGTACCCGCCCCCATGCAGGACTCTGGCTTCCCCCTTGTGGACAACATAATAGACAACC
>NW_015505269.1:684420-771755 GCF_001515645.1 Sinocyclocheilus grahami | reverse complement strand
ATCTTGCTAAGCTGCGTCCTATCTGCACCTCTTCTGCTGCACCTCTGTCATTTTCTTTGGGTCTCTGGAATTGTCAGACAGCTGTCAACAAACTTCATTCTGGCCATTGCTTCTCAGTCTACTCTTAGTATCTTGGGCTTGACTGAGACCTGGATTTGTCCAGAAGACTCCGCAACCCCTGCTGTTCACTCTAACATCTTCCCTTTCTCTCACACCCCGTCAGGTTGGAATGGTACTGGCCTGGTATTGGAAATACTGAACCCACTCTTCCCTATGCAATAAAAAATCTTTTGAGTTTCAAGCTATTATTGTAACAGCTCCTGTTAAACTCCATATTGTAATGATTTATCGCCTTCCTGGTCAACTGGGCACCTTTATAGAGGAGCTGTATGGACTGCTGTCCTCATTCTCTGTGGATGGCAGTCCACTTGTAGTCTTTGGTGACTTCGAAATCCATCTGGAGAAGCCTTACACTGCAGACTTCCACTTCCACTACTAGCTACATTCGATCTAAAATGGCTTACCACCACAAGCACTAACAAATCAGGCAACCAGCTTGACTTAATTTACACATGCAATTGTATCACAGACAACATTTGGTAAAACCTCTGGACATTTCTGCTCATTTCGTTATTACATTTAACCTACATATTACTACCTGTGTGCCATTAATTCCTCTATAGTTACTTTTAGGCAAAACCTAAGCTCCCTTTGACCCTTCCATCTTATCTCTGTAGTGTCATCCTCTCTTCCCACACCCACCCATTTCTCACCTCTGGATGTACATACAGCAACTGACACTTTATGATCCACTTTAACTTCTTGTCAAGACAATATCTGTCTAGACAGGCCAGTGCATACTACCCCTTCTAACCTAAAAAGTTGCCCCATGTTTCATAATCTTAACTGTATTTTTGCTGAGCAGTCTTTTGGGTGGCTCCCTAATGTACAAGATTTCTCTAATACAAAAAAAGAAAAGTAAACTTGACCAAACTTTTTGTGGGGAGGAGAATTTATTGAGGACCTTCCCACTGGAGATCCTGCAATCTACCAGACGTTCTTGAGGAATGCTGTTCCTTTGTTATTCTAATGGAATGGACAGTTTGGTTCACACCTTTATAGACACAGTTACATTATTTCTTTCACGGAATGACCAACTGAACTTTAACCAATCAGGTCTCAGCAGCGGCCATTCAACTAAGACTGCTTTACTGTTGGTCACTGTAGCCCTGCAGATAGCGAAAGCTGATTCCAAATCATCAGTTCTTATTCTGCTTGATCTATCTGCTGCTTTTGACACTGTGAATCATCAGATTATCCTGTCTAGCATCACCGGATCTGCACTCCACTGGTTTGAATCTTATCTCACAGGTAGGTCTTTCAGGGTTTCCTGGGGAGGAGAGGTATCCAAAGAACATCAACTGGTCACAGGGTTTCCTCAGGGATCAGTTCTTGGACCCCTCTCCTCTTCACCATATGGACTACATCACTGGGACCCATTATACAAGCACATGGCTTCTCCTACCATTGCTATGCTGATGACACACAGCTCTATCATTCATTTCAACCAGACAATAGTAGCTGCATGGATCTCAGGCTGCCTGGCAAACATCTCGGCATAGATGAAGGAACATCACCAGCAGCTCAACCTGTCAAAGACTGAGCTTCTCGTTTTCCATGCCATTCCGACTCTACAGCATGATTTCATCATCCTGCTAGGTTCATCAAAAATTATTCTTTGGTGACCAGCTGACCTTCAAGGACCATATTGTAAAGACAGCTCGATCTTGCAGGTTTGCAAAGAACATCAGGAGGATCAGGCCCTTCCAAACAGAGCATACTGCACAACTTCTTGTCCAGGCCCTTGCCATTTCTAGGCTGGACTATTGCAATGCTCTTCTAGCTGGACTTCCATCATGGGCAATCAAACCAGCATGACCGGTCTTCCATGAGCCCAAAAGGTCCCACTTCACATCTCTCTTTATATCTCTGCACTGGCTACCGGTTGCGGCTCGCATCAAGTTCAAGACATTGATGTTTGCGTGCAGAACAGCCACAGGCCCAGCACCGTCCAACTTCCTCCTTACTCTTACGAATCTACATTCCTTTCCAGAAGCCTGATATCTGTAAGTAAGCGATGCTTCGTGGTACCATCACAGAGAGGCCTATTCGTTCACCTTTGCTGGCTGGTGAAATGATCTTCCCACAATCGCAGTAATTAACAGAACACCCGACATGTTATCTGAAAGCAACACTAATTTAATCCCATACCCGACCCATTTTACATAAAAACTGGGACCCGAACCGCACCTGCATTAAATCTCATACATGAGGTAGACAAAACTCGTTTATTAAAACTTTTATTCAAATTGTGAATAGATTAAATACAGAAAGCAAGCAAAGAGCGCTCCCTTTATTATAATCACTACAGCTGTCAATCAGTGGCAGCGCGATTGGCTAAATTTCTCAGTGTGTACTGGACTGAGTCAAAATAGTCTTGGTTATTAGACTCGCAACCCGCCCATGCTTGTCACCATCCGGCCCGCACCACAGCTCACACATAAATATTATTCCACCCGTTACATCAAATATTAGTGATTCACCTGCGTGTACCCGCCCCCATGCAGGACTCTGGCTTCCCCCTTGTGGACAACATAATAGACAACCTGGCCCCAGAGAGTGATTGTAAACTAAGTTTACATGAAATATGTTTGAAATTTCATCCTGCATCTTCTGAGATTTCATTGTAATCCTTCTCATAAAGTCACTGAATTAACCATTAACTGTTCACCTGATTGCGTTGCCGCCTGTGTGTGATGTTAGAGCGTTGTTGAGAGAAAACAAGAATGTAATCGAAACACACTATACCGTCTACCTGACTCTGCCTGAGAGGTAAGGAAAAATACACTTACCTGAAATTATTTTTTTTTATATCTCTGAAATATATGATAGTATTATTGAAAACAATCTTTTAATATATTATTGAATAAAATATTAGTTAATTATATAAACAAAGAACAAATGAATAGCCATAATATGGACTTTTGTAAATGGTGTGATACTGTGATGCTCAGATTTCCTTCTCACATTGTTGATTTCACCATTAACTCTTCACCTGAACAGTTTATGTTGCTGTATATGGTATCATTGTAATCCATGGCCATCAAAACATAGGGGTAGACATCCCCTTTTCTGTGATTTCATGTTTGGTTCAGGAGATATGACACAAAATACATCATTTGGTTATGGCGGGAAGCAAAATGGCCACCACGAGGTGTTTTTGCGATGGCTCCATTTCTGAACATGTTTAGGGCCTCAAACTATACAAGTGTACCAAGTTTCATGCTTTTATGAAAAAGTGAACATTATTTTGACATATCACCTGGACTATCAGTAGTATATTAGTAATACTGGCCTTCAGTCATAAAAAAGATGCCATTAAACAAATATTAAAAATATACTGCCTTTATGTTGTTTCTACTTTAATTTGAAGATTGAATGTGAAATGATTTCAATACAAAAGTATATTTATACATTTTAATGTTAGGTGGGATTAATCAATTAATTTCAGAAAAAAATGCAATTAATGCACATCAGTTCACTTTATCAGTTCACACCTTACCTGGGAATCGAACCTGTTACCGCCAATTTATTAGATAGGTTCCTGAAACTTGCACTGTACTGCACTGTATACACAATCCATCCCTCAGCATACTGCGCACAGCTTCATTTACATCTTCAACATGGTTTTAAGATTTTTTGAGGTTCAGATTCAGAGAACTGATGTTTGTTGTAACACCACAGTATTGAAGGGAAATTCAACTGAAAAACTATGTGGCCACAGGCAGTAAGCTGTAGATTAAGCAAATTTACATCACCACAAATCAACCACCAATGCAAAGTAATGCATATGGAATGAAAAGTTCCAAAAGTATGCAGTATGTATACATTTGCAGCACCAAATAATATACAAAGGTACATGTACACTTTCACACATGTAAACAAACACATGTGGTCAAAATGCATATGCAGACATATGCAATCACAGACATGCATGCAAACAATGCATATTAATGCACATTGATGGCCGATGGCAGTTAGATTTAGTTGGCAGATATAAAACCAGTTGATACCACTGATGTCAAGTTTCATTTTCACACAAAAAAATAAAATCTGATAAAGACCCAACTTTCATTTTGGTAATGACTAATGGCGTGTGCATGTCAACAAGCCCTCAACCCAGTTTCATGTTTGTCCGAAAGCAGATTGCAACCTTGGCTATTCTCAAAGGCCACTGTGTCCAGTCATATGAACCCTTGTGAATCGTTCAAATTGCTCCTGGGTTACGGAGAGTCACTTAAGAGCATCACATCTCTGATTTAAAGGAAACCTTTATAGAAAAGTAGCCCACGGAAACCCCAAAACCTCCACTTCCGCCTTCATACTCTCTTTTTAGGTTGTGCACCTATATAAACCCCCGGCCCCTTTCCGCTCATCAACACTCACCTGCTGACTAGCATCAGGTCACAACGTTGTGCTTAAAGTCGCCTGATTCACAGCACTGAAACACAAACCCAAAGAATGGATTCTTGGCTCAACATGGTGCTGCTGTGTGGACTTCTGTTGATAGCATCTCTTCAGACAACCAAAGCGTTCAGATTTCCACGATCCAAAAGCAACAAGATCCAAATGCTGAATACAAATATCCACAATCTGCAAGCGCATTATGTAAGTGATATCTACTGTCATGAACTTCTGCAGCTGGTTTCAAAGCGACTTTGTGTAAGCAAGATGAATCACTTTAGATGCAACTCATATCTGTATTTCAGCTAATATTATCAAGCAGACCAGGTCATTCAGAAACCACATCTATTGCATATTGACCTTTGTGACAGTTTGATCTTAGAATAGGGGTTAAGATTCACAAGCAATGCAACGTAATTTATTCATAACGGTCGCTGTTTTGTGCCCACCATCTTTAGAACACAAAAGGCCCAGAATGGTTTGGAAAGTCGGTTTTTGCGTCTCATCTGGATCAGATGAATGTAAGTTTGTACTGTGCAAAGGTGCTAAAATGTGAAAATGCAATTTAATGTTTTTTAATGTTATGCTAATGATACTTGTTTCTCCTAGTCCAAGCCTTCCTGCACTTGTCAGGCGCTGTTGCTCGAAAGAATGCTGAAAATATATGAAGACATTTTCCAAGACATGTTGAACAAGTCTGAGGAGAAAGAAGTGGAAACCAATCTAATAGATGTTATAACTGAGGTGAATAAGCTGAAACACAAGTACAGCGAAGAACATAAAGTATGGAGAGAGCTTCAGGACATTCACTCAGTCAAGGTAAACATAAATAGAACAAAAGTCTACATTTTCAGTTGCTGAATTGCGGTTTTAAAGAAGTTACCATAATAGATAAAGTCAAAGGCCGGTTTTGATATATGATATAATATCTGATACATATGTTTGTTCTCTCAAAGGTGAAAAATGGAACAATCCAAGGAGGAGCATTAAATGACTTTCTCATGGTGTTTAATCGGGCCTACACAGAAAAACATCATGACAAGTTGCAATGAGAAGATCCAAAAGTCCTGTCTAACATGTAGTAAACTAGTGCTTTGCTGTTGTATTAGCCTATTTATTTAAATTATATGGACATAGTTATTTATTTTTTATTTTATAATGTAATCTACTACACCATAACACAAAGGAACTTAACTTAAAATCTAACTTATTCTTATCACAAGTGTGTTTACATCAATTACAGTGCACTGAAACGGTGAATGTTGGTTTTTAACTCTGGATTTGCTTGAAATATTTTGTGAGCTTCAATGGCTGAATGGATAATTAAAATAAAACCAATTTTGCATTAATTTTCGCCTTGGTTTGTTCAATTACAAACTTCACGAAACGCACACAAACCACACAAACTGCATGACATTTGGACAGACTTTCAGATTTGCAGTCTAGAGGAGTTGATGCTAGAAAGCCAGAGCCAGTCTGCAAATATGGCCAGTTGGAGTTCAGAGAAAAGTGCGTAATGTATGATGTGCACAGACTCTGATTTTTTAGGTTCAGACTTTGATTCTATCCATGTTGGATATTTTGAGCCGATTTTAGAACAGATACTTTCATTTGTCATGTGTCAACTATACGAGGCACATTTATGGGTGTCAAAGTCTGGTAATGTGTGATCTGAGACCTTAAGTGTATGATGCCCAGTTTTTCTCTGTAACCTTTTACAAAGTTTGTAAGCGTATGATGCTGGATGTTTCAGATTTCAAAAGTATTTGACACATTAATGGGTGAATGTCATACAAACAAGCTCTAAAATGTAGAAGAAAAATGTAATGGATTGTATGAACTGGAAAAATGGCGAAGCATCCCTGTAGATTAAACAGTAGAGCATGACACTAGTAACACAAAGGTCATGGGGTTAAATCCCAGGGAATGCATGAACTGATAAAGTAATGCAATGCATGTTGCTTTATACAACACACCCCTCAAGTCTGCAGAATAACAATGGCAATGACAAATGTTCTGTATTTTACCCCATATTGAATGTCTTACATTCTCATATGACTATGGATAATTAGTAATGGGAAACTTGGATATTACTTCCTTCTCTTGCTGCATCTTAAGTCCTTGTCAAATGGAACATTTGGATGATAAGCCATTTACTTATTCTGGATTGCTATAAACCATCCAATTTCCCAGTGCGATTAATTATCTTTCTGCTTTATACATACACAGGTAATTGTCTATACTTGGCAAAATATGGGTTTTTGAGCTGATGAATAATGTAAACGAAACCATGCGAAAATGAAAAGTAAGCTGTTCATAGAAGGAATATCCTTTTTGGTTTCCACGTAGTCTGTATGATGTATAATGAGGAGTCTGGGGTAACACCTTATGTAACCACAATCGCGGAAAATCAACCATGCCTATAACACTCAACTGGAAAATGCGACATACCTCCAACATTGAGGTCTGGAGTGTCTGAGTGACAGCCGATAGGAACTGAATTCATACTTTTCCGACTTTTAATTACGTAAACATGTAAATGCGGAATTTTCTATCATTGACCTTTTTGGTCTAACCATACCAACCAAATGGTTGGAGGATATTAATCATGACAAAAAAAAGCAAGCAAATGAATTCAACTGAAGACAAGCTTTTTTTAGATTTCTGATGGCCTTCCTCTATTAATACTTAGATGTAGTATCACCTTAAGTGACCTTATGAAAACTACCTTCCCCTCCATGAAACTCTACCTGTCTAACACAACTCATCACTTTTGAGTGTCTTCCTTTCATTCTCTTTCTCTGTCACTCTCTCTCTTTCTCTGCATGCAGGGCTGAGCAGATGAAGTGTTAAAACCTCAAACGCTGTTTCCCTCTTCTGACGAGCAACAGCACAACTACATTTTTCTGACATCAGTCAAAACGTACTTTTTCTACATAATCTTTTTTTTTTTAGCTCAATGTGTGATTCTGAGGACTTTCTAGTGAATGTGTTTCAGCCTACCTTTGATAGTTTTTCCACCAACTGCATCTAGGAGACAAACTACAAAAAGGTGAAGGTTAATTACTCTTGTACTAATCACCACAAGCTTTATTCAATAAAAAAAAACATAAACTTATGATCTCCTAGATGTCAGATTGTGCAAAAGTGCTGTGTGGGCAGCTTATTGCATATCAATGCATGTAGAAGCTGAAAAAGAAATAAGTGACACAAGTGTGTATAAGATCAAAAACTGCTAAATGTGGTGCAAGGTCATTATTCGAAACCCAAGGATAGGAAGAAAAAAACGACTTCCTTCTCAAATGGGAGCCATTCATGCATGAGCATCATTGGAGTGGCCACACGTGCATCTTCAGGCCCACGAGTCCCGAACCCCTTACTTAATCACCAAAAAGATTCCCAACCACAAAACCACAAACAGCCCCGCCTAGTGGCATCCACGGGATTCTAGGCGAGAAGATGCGTGGTGGGCTCCATAGCGCTGAGCAGTATCATGGTGCATTGTGATTTAAAGGAAACTTCGGCTGTAAAAGCCACACAACTTCACACCTTCATCATAGCTCGCTCGCTTGCTCTCACACAACTATAAATACTCCCATTCAGTCAAACTCATGCATTCAGAACATTGTCAGGACACGAGAAGAGTCGGGTGTTGTGAGACAGCTTAAAAAGTCAACTTCGGCTTTTAAAAGACAGGACTACAAGTCAAACTTCAGCGAGAGCCTTAAACTAACAAGGACTATGATTGCGCAACACATGATGGTCTTTTTCTGGGGAGTATGTTTGTTGACTTTAGGATGGATGACATACGGCGAGGCCAGCATCCCTGAGAACCTGGACAAGAGCATCGACGAACTTAAAGTGTACTATGTAAGTAGATCCGTTCGGATTTCAAAGATATGTCATATCACAGACAGGAAGTGAAAAAAAGAGTCAAAAAAGTTGCCTGATAGGCATAGGCATGGTGTACCATTTCAGGATACGGCCTGTAAGATATGAGGAGTCTGGGGTAACACCTTATGTAACCACAATCGCGGAAAATCAACCATGCCTATAACACTCAACTGGAAAATGCGACATACCTCCAACATTGAGGTCTGGAGTGTCTGAGTGACAGCCGATAGGAACTGAATTCATACTTTTCCGACTTTTAATTACGTAAACATGTAAATGCGGAATTTTCTATCATTGACCTTTTTGGTCTAACCATACCAACCAAATGGTTGGAGGATATTAATCATGACAAAAAAAAGCAAGCAAATGAATTCAACTGAAGACAAGCTTTTTTTAGATTTCTGATGGCCTTCCTCTATTAATACTTAGATGTAGTATCACCTTAAGTGACCTTATGAAAACTACCTTCCCCTCCATGAAACTCTACCTGTCTAACACAACTCATCACTTTTGAGTGTCTTCCTTTCATTCTCTTTCTCTGTCACTCTCTCTCTTTCTCTGCATGCAGGGCTGAGCAGATGAAGTGTTAAAACCTCAAACGCTGTTTCCCTCTTCTGACGAGCAACAGCACAACTACATTTTTCTGACATCAGTCAAAACGTACTTTTTCTACATAATCTTTTTTTTTTTAGCTCAATGTGTGATTCTGAGGACTTTCTAGTGAATGTGTTTCAGCCTACCTTTGATAGTTTTTCCACCAACTGCATCTAGGAGACAAACTACAAAAAGGTGAAGGTTAATTACTCTTGTACTAATCACCACAAGCTTTATTCAATAAAAAAAAACATAAACTTATGATCTCCTAGATGTCAGATTGTGCAAAAGTGCTGTGTGGGCAGCTTATTGCATATCAATGCATGTAGAAGCTGAAAAAGAAATAAGTGACACAAGTGTGTATAAGATCAAAAACTGCTAAATGTGGTGCAAGGTCATTATTCGAAACCCAAGGATAGGAAGAAAAAAACGACTTCCTTCTCAAATGGGAGCCATTCATGCATGAGCATCATTGGAGTGGCCACACGTGCATCTTCAGGCCCACGAGTCCCGAACCCCTTACTTAATCACCAAAAAGATTCCCAACCACAAAACCACAAACAGCCCCGCCTAGTGGCATCCACGGGATTCTAGGCGAGAAGATGCGTGGTGGGCTCCATAGCGCTGAGCAGTATCATGGTGCATTGTGATTTAAAGGAAACTTCGGCTGTAAAAGCCACACAACTTCACACCTTCATCATAGCTCGCTCGCTTGCTCTCACACAACTATAAATACTCCCATTCAGTCAAACTCATGCATTCAGAACATTGTCAGGACACGAGAAGAGTCGGGTGTTGTGAGACAGCTTAAAAAGTCAACTTCGGCTTTGAAAAGACAGGACTACAAGTCAAACTTCAGCGAGAGCCTTAAACTAACAAGGACTATGATTGCGCAACACATGATGGCCTTTTTCTGGGGAGTATGTTTGTTGACTTTAGGATGGATGACATACGGCGAGGCCAGCATCCCTGAGAACCTGGACAAGAGCATCGACGAACTTAAAGTGTACTATGTAAGTAGATCCGTTCGGATTTCAAAGATATGTCATATCACAGACAGGAAGTGAAAAAAAGAGTCAAAAAAGTTGCCTGATAGGCATAGGCATGGTGTACCATTTCAGGATACGGCCTGTAAGATATCTAAAGATAGGCCGCAAACCAATCCAGATCTTTTTGGAAAAGCAGGCTTTACAAACTAGTCAACTTTTACAGCAATTGGATATTTGAGAGGTAGTATAATAGAAAACAGGGAGTATAGTCTACCATCCATACAGACTGGAACTGGCTTTTCTTACATAATGGTGTAGGTTGAGTTTGGGTTTCAGATGTAGTGTGCTAATAATAATAAACACATCCGTCTGATTAAGTGAGAAAAGATAAGAGAGAAAAGATAATGATGTCTGAAGTCTAAAACAGTAATCGATATAAACGATGACCTTTTCCTTTCTTCCAGATAAAAGATGACCGTGAGCTACACAATGCACATCCTGTCTTCCTACGGTTCCTAAAAGACATAAAGGTGAATCTTGAGGTAAATAACCTCCTCTGCACAATGGTTTGGTATTCGCAATTTTGTGGTCTAAACTACCTAAAATAACAATCTAGTCATTCTAAACCAAATGACATATTGTTTTGATACATCGGTTATGGCATATCCTGTGTTAAATGTACATTGTGATCATTTGTGTTGTTTTTTGTTGCAGGAACCTGAGCAGAATCTTTTGATGAGCATCATAATGGATACATACAGTAGGATATTCACTCGCATGGAGAAGGATAGTCAGGATGAAGCTACCAAAGAAAGACTGGCACATGTTCAAGAACATTTGAAAAAACTGCAAGAAAACTACTTCCCAGGCAAAAGTGCAGAGCTCAAGACATATGCAGAAACCCTATGGGCGATCAAGGTGAGACAACAGTTTCATGTTCTGTGAAACCAAACTTGACACAAGCAGCACTGAACATCATAGCTATAGAGCCCAAAAGTATGTTTTTCAACACCTTCCAATGGCCAGTGAACTGAGAAAATGTACTGCCTCTAAATAATGTGTGCTGGCCACAAAACAATTAAAAATAGAAATAATGTTTATATTATTTAAAAAAAATAATAATATATTTTTAAAAACTTTACTTAGTATGTATATTGTTCCTTATACAATCAAGAGCAACCAAGAAAAAGGACCAACCAAGAAAATGTGCACAAAATTAACAAATGACAGGAATATTTGCATAATAGTGCCCCTGAACATTATCATTCACATTTTGTTAGAACTGACATTGCTCTACAGTTTGACTGTAGCTTTGGTTATAAGGCCGCCTTTGGTAACCACACAAAAGGAGTTTTACTTCTAAAAGTTGGTAATCAAGGTTTTTGTGGGCCCGGCTTTTTGAAAGTCATTTTCCCCTCACAATGCATGTTATATGCTAGATGCGAAAACTAAGAAATGCACAAGAAAGAGTAGAAATTTCTCATTTTACTTTGTGTCCAGTCGAAATATAAAAATGCTATGACATTGTATAGACATATTAACTGATTAAATGCTTTACAATTGCAGGAAGATGACCCAGTCGTCCAGCGCAAAGCATTGTTCGAGCTGAAGCGTATCTACAGAGAAGCAACACAGCTGAGAAACCTGAAGAACAAAGAGCGCAGGAGACGACAAGTCAAAATCACAAAAAGCAAAAGTCTTAATAGATCTTGATCATCATTTAAAAG
The DNA here is from genome assembly GCF_001515645.1 of Sinocyclocheilus grahami. NCBI lineage: Eukaryota > Metazoa > Chordata > Actinopteri > Cypriniformes > Cyprinidae > Sinocyclocheilus > Sinocyclocheilus grahami. The sequence goes on along the minus strand of NW_015505269.1, from coordinate 760,027 downwards.
AATGGTGGAATATCAGTGTTATTTATTCTATTTATGAAGTTTACTGTACGTTTACACACATTGTGCACAACAGATAATTGTTTAAACTTACATTATTTATTTGTTCTTATTTATTTGAAAAAGCACTGTAAACCACTTGCTAGTAACATAGCAAAATTTGTAAGGTCTGTGACTGAATAAAATCCTTTTTAACAATGTTTGTGCTGATGTAAGTGACTTTATAAGATGCCAGTCTATTGTTAAATCTACATGTTACAACATGTCTCTATTCAGAGAATGTGACACAGATATGTCTCCCATCTTCCCCCAGCATTTGAAACTCTTTGTCATCTGTCACATTAGCATAAATTTGGCTTAGCCCACACACCGAATGTCTCATAAAGTGCCAATGCCACCCATAACTAACAGCAACCATCACTGCCATCATTACATTTCTCATGTTTGAAATCAAACACCGAAGTTACTCACAGAGACCTGAGAAAAAGTCGCAGAGAACAGTGGCCCCAAAACAAATTGGACACTTATGTCACACTTGAAAGTGTATCAGTGTCACTGCATTAGATAACAAACATGTAAATATACCAGCTAGGTGGTTATATTAACAGAGCACAATCCATTCCTACGCTATTTTATTTATCTTTAAAAGTCTGTCAAGTGACCCAACTGTGAAATATAATACTGTTTATACAATCGTATACAATCCTTACGGGAATTCCAGGCAAGAAAGAAAAATGTAATTGAACAGGTTTAGCCTTATCTGGCAATGTAGGTGAGGGTAGCCTATCACAACGCAATGTAATATAGCAACTATACACACCACAACAAATGAGCTCATATAAGGTTTCACTTTGACTTCCTTAAAAAAAGTGAAGTTGGACATTTATACTTATTGTTTGACTGCCAGGAAAAATGTGGCCCTATCAAGTCGAGGAGGGTGGAGAGGCTTTTTACTAACACTGTTCAAGCTAACAATTAGCATGCAAAACAAATTCAGCAGTGATTTTTTTAAAGCATTGTGAATTTCCTTGCTGCTCCAAGCTGGTTTATACTAGTTTGTTCTGATTTGGTGCTGATCTAAATACAGTCCACTGGCAAAACATGTGAAGCTGGTGGACCAGCATGGTCTTTTTGGGGAAGCTGGTTGATCAGTCTTATTATGCCCATTGGAAACAACAGCATCACATGCAGGGGACCAGCAACAACTGTGTAAGAAGAAAAATTATGATGCAAGTGTTATTTCTCAGCAAAGGCATTTTAACTGCTGAAGATGCATTAACCACAAGCCAGCAAAATAGAGAAAGAAAGTACACATAACCTGCTTATGCTCACCCTTGTACAGCATCCATGCTTTCCTGCTGGCAACAGGATTTGCGAGGATTCTTGAAGCTTTAGAAAACCTTATGGATCTAACCATGTGTATTTTTTTTTTTTTTGCCTTTTGCTTTAAGTTATGAAACTAAACATGCCAGCTCTCGCCACAGTTTCGAAAAAGATGCAAAGAGCACTGTCTGCGGTCCAGCCAGCTTTACTTTGCTTTAATGGGGTTAACAGTATCAAAGGTTCTCACAGATTCGCAAAACAACATGCACTACTATATTGTACAATGTCATTTCCATTCTTTTAATATAATTAAATAAATCCTGAACCATTTGCATTTGCATGCTTGAAGAACTATGAAGCAGTACAAAGCAGTCTGAAGTGTGTGTTGCGGCATTAATGACAGACTTTTTCATTTAAAGACAAAGGCATAGTTTTCAGTAAACCACTGATTAATAAAATAGAAGTTACATTTTTTAGTTTTTTCCCCCCATGCTGTACTGAAAACGTATTGAACCGTGACTTAAAAAACAGATTGAACCATGACTTTTTTGTGAACTGTTTTATGTATATACAATAGAATATGCTATTTTTGTGATGTTGATTAAAAATATAAGTGGTATGACCTGTTAATAAACTCTTACAGTAAGAACAGATCATTGTAATGCAATGTCAGAGCCATAATGTTGTGGGCATCAGCCCAACATGGAAAAAAAAGACAAAGAAGTCATCATGTCTACACAGAGCAATATTGTTTTGAATGTACACTCGAAAGCAAACATTCCAAATCTATTTATGTTGTTTTCGGAAGCTGAATTATATTAGAACTAGAACCAAACATTCATTTACTGGCACTGGTGTTACACGACACAAACATCATTTGACCTGATGCATGGCGCTCGCGTCCACTGTAGACAGGGTGTGAACATAAACCTACAAACTTACCCGTAGAAATCGTTTGTTGCATAGAAATGAAATGTTGCACAGAAATGATATAAAGTCTGTTGCTGTATAACACTGTGAAGAAGCTATGCAACACCTTTGTATTTTAGCACCATGCAAACAAGCATTTGCAACCCTTGTTTCTGTATATCAGTTCAGTGGTTGCAGTGTCTGTTTTGGAAAAGTAGAAGTAGAGAGGGAAAAGTAGAAATAGAAGTTTTTACGATCCTATAAAAATGAATGAAATTGAATTGTATGCCTTTTAGTCCATGTTTTAGCTCATGTATATGTTGGTGTACTCCTAAACGTCAGCTAAATTCAGTTTGAGTCAGTTTAAATACACATTTACCACAAAGCAATATGGATGAGTCATCCTGCACTACACATCCTGCACTTTTGTCCAATCAAATGCTAGAATGATAATGTCCCGTCCTCTAATACCACATGCATCTGACTAGCAAGTAGCAAATCATGTTGACTGGGATGTAACTAAACCCAGGGTGCCTATAATGTATGTATGCTTTTTATATAGCCCAATATATAACAATAAAGATGAGATTCCTTTCATTTTTAAACAGCTCAGACTGCTTCCTGTTTACACTAACCTACATTTCAAAGAAACAGGGTAAAGGGCTGATGAAGTGAGGATAAGACAAAAAACTATGAATCTGGAAATCCCCACTTACCCCTACCCAACTCTATTCCCCCTTTGTCTCTTTTCATTTAATGCTGAGCACATGACAACAGAAGCTGGAAATTCCTTGGGTGTGGGGATTGCACAGGTGCACATCTTACAATGTGTTGCTGTTTGGAAATGTATTTGTAAGGGCGAACAGACACATAATCAAAGGTATAGATGGAATTTGCTGTGTAAAATGAGGGCATTTAACTTATAAATAAATAAAGAGGAGATTTGTCAATGATTCATTTGGTCAAGAAGATTGATACATTTGTCCATTAACAAGTGAGCATACTTGCATCACTGTAGAATTGTTGGCATTTTACTGAAACATGATCATTTCCACTATAATGTAATTTTCAATGCATTTCAGTAGAATATGTGGTGGACAAATTGATTTTAATTTTTTACATTTCTGAATAAAATAGCTGATGTCTTTGTCTGGCTAAGGCACTTAATTTTAAATTATTCCAATTTTACCTTGATTTTTTAAATTGTGTTTGTATACATTATATCTCATATTTCATCTCAAGCTTTTTCAACACAACGCATTTCAATACACTATGTGATGGAAATGTTGCTGGTAATTGTTTAAAAATTATTATTTTTTTACATTTTTGAATAAAATAGCTGTTGTCTTTGTCTTGCTAAGGCACTTAATTTGAATTTGATTTTTCATTCTGTTTTTCTACATTATATCTCATATTTCATTCAAGCATTTCTTTTGATACAAAAATGGCAAAATTGTTGGTTGTGAAATGGCACTATTGAGGGAAGTCTTAAATTGTGTAAATTTTAATGACATCTAATAAACATTGAAATGATTTATGATTATGGTAAATGGTAAAACACTAAATCGATAATCGAGGCATAAAAGGCATTGTACTATATAAAAGTAAATAAAGGCACGATAAATAATAGTTTCTGACAGATTTAACTGAAAACGGAGAAGAGAAAGTGTGCATCTCTTTAAATAAAACCTACTCCTGGTTAATAAAAGTCCCTTAAGTTATAACGTGACAAGCTAATATAGACTGTCACGTTTGAAGCTACTGACCTAAAAAAACTAAAAGAGAATGAGATGCGATGCGATGAGATATTGCAAAGTGGCCTAAATTTCAAATCCCCCTCAGTTTCCATTAGTGACCCCTTATCACCTTATCGGCTGATCAATCGTCTAGTTTCAATTTGATCACTCTATTCTAGCCTTAGTCTAGTCTCAAACCCGCAAATACAACATTTCATACTTTCTTACTATCTTTTGTACAAATATAATTCATAATGCCATTTATGTTGCCCTTAATGAACTTTCCTTGACCAAGACTGTGGTTTACGTAGAAATTTTGAATCTGGGACATCCTCGAGCCGCATAAATGTCATGACCTCATTATAGAGTTGTAATACAATTTTGTGGTGACTTTCTTTTATTTAAGCTCCCTCCATGTAGCATGAAGCAGACAGAAAACTTTGCATTCTGCAGTGGCAATCTGAGCCCAGACACAATCCCCATTGGATTCACCAGCCAACGTGGATTACATTACAGTTCAGGAGTCTGACATCTTCACCTGTCTTGATCTCAACTGGAAAGTCAGAAACAAAGAGAAAGGACTTTGCTGACGTCACCAGGAAACTAGAATAAATACAAAGGTGAGGACCAGAGCGAAGGCAAAAAGAAGGAAGAACGGAATGAATCAGGTGTATCAGCAGGACCTGCATTCACGTACATTCATTTAGTCACTCTGGAACTGAAAATGGCCAGTGCTTTGCAGTATTGCTTTCTGATCCTGATTTTCGGCATTCCAATGCACGAATGTGTGGCGGTACTCCTAAATGGCAGCTGTGTACCTGTGGAACCCTGTTTTGACCTGAGTGTGATGGCTAATATAGCCGAGCGTGTCAGCAAAGACGTGGTGAGTATTCTGATCCTACTATCAGCATTGTGTTAGAACTCAAATCACCCATTACTCACATGCATGCACTTGTTACAAAATTAAGCCATACAAAGTAAGCTTGATATGCCTGTGGGAATAATCGTGCGATCTTGCGAGGAAACATCAGGTGTTCATGTGCAGAATCAGTTTACTAGCATGCTATAAGAAAATGCCCTGGAGACTTTGAATATTTCAATTGGTGACGGTTTGAATTATCCTCTCAGGTAGCTGCGGATGGTGAGAAGATCCTCCTGAAGCACAGCTCCTTTGACAAAATTCGGAAAAAGGTAAGATGCATTGTCCGATTTCATATTATGAGTTATCGCATTATCATATATCATATCATATCATATCAGTTATTCATTGGTGCATAAAGCTAGTTACTCCAGTTACTGCATTACAAAATCAAATACATTTGAAAGTAATATGAATGTAATGAAATAAATTGGGGGTTCTGTTATGAGGCGGGGCTCAGTGAGGTCTTATATGGTAGAGCCAGCTAATTGGGCATGGGCCAACCCATATAAGAAGCCCAACCCATAAAAATGTTGTCTTGGACCTCGTTAATTTGAGCAACAACCTAAAAAAATCGATTAAAAAAATCGGATTTCTATGTCACATGTCACGTATTTTAGACTTCACTCTCAGAAAAAACGTTACTATAGCCACATGCATGCCCGCATGTCTCAGTACAGAAATATGATCAAGATGCACCTGTGGAAATTTTTTGTTGACGTACTACAATGTCATCTATATTTGGCATCAGGTTTCACAACTTAATTGTTTTTATTCATCAGAAAAATCTTCACAGCTGTGTCCTACAGAAGATCATCAATCTATTTCAAAATGTTCTTGAAAAGACAAAGAAGAATGACGTCCACAACAAGGACGAATTAAACCATCATGTTGAGCTTATACACATTATGGATCAACTCAGAAACTGTGTGTATAAGGTCAGCACATTCCATTTTCAGAATACATATAATAAACTTTGTCATGTTACATCATCATGTCTTTGAGGGATGTAATTATATCACATATAAAAGGGAAAATACAAAACCGGAAAGACCAGCATGGCCTCTTTTTCACTAATGTATCTTCCATCTAAGTTTAGCTAGACACGCACTAACCAAATCCAGATCATGCTGGTCTTTTCAGCAGGGTACTGCCTTGTATGTTAACAATATAACAACATTTTCACTTAAACAGGACCCAAAATGTTGGATTGGTTTCTTAAGCTGCTTGAAACAACTGACAAAATTCTTTACTACCACTTTGTTTCAGACAAAAAATAGATGTAAAAACCTATACAAGATGTCTGACATAACCACAACTTCCTCTCCAATGGTAAATATTCTTCTACATATTTCCAGTATATATTAAATATGAATAAATAATAGTACATTTTACTTTCATCTAGATTTCGGAGAAACACATGAACCCAAATCAGCTTGCCGTCTTACAGCTACAAAAACTGAAGTCTGCCAGTAAGAGTGTAAGAATGAGTTTTGAACTATTGAAAAACGGATTAAACCTGTTTTTGTATGTTTCTTATTAACTCTTTAGCTTCATTGGTCTTACAGCTCAATGATGTGCAAATCCAGGAGAGGGTTATGGATGAGCTGAAAACCCTCCATCTCTACATGCAGGGAAAAGGCTTCCGGAAAAATACACAAATGACTAATGAGAAGCATGGCGGTTCATGAATTCTGGCCTACAATGTGTTATATCAAGTTTCTGCCTGATCACTTTAAGATGTGCCAGTTTAAGCAGGGACAGAATAACAAGCTATCTCTTCTAAATGAGACCAAACTTATTTTCCTGACCTTTTGTTTCTAATAAGGTATTTTAGTTGTTCGTGCTTTTAGTGCAAATGTCTTTTTTGCTTTTTTAAGTAATGAGTATTTAAACAGTATATGCATATTGCTTATGTACTTTCGGTGAAAGATTGAGTGTACTGCAGTAAACGCAGGTGAGAAAATAGACAAGATATAGATCATTTTGTCAATGTAAACATGAAATACATATTTTTCCTTTGTTTTCTATTGCATTCATTTGTCTGCTCAGTAAATGTTTTTATATCTGGCTCTGTGTGTTTGCTTAAGTGTGTTTGTATATGCAAAAACCATATTTTTGTCTGAAGTCCATCATTTAGAAGTGTCGAGAATTTGTCTGCTCAAATTTGAATTCTATACACACATTTCTTTTTTGCAAGACATTGCTAATATTCTTTAGGAAATTCTCAAGTTGCTGGATAACATTCATTAAACAAAGTGTAAAAAAGTTGCGCACATCCCACAAACCCACACAGGGCTCAGGTGCAGGACAAAAAAGGCAAACTAAACGTATTTTCAGCACACTCAGAGTGTGCGGACAATACATTTGTATTTTTTGCTATGGATTACATTCATTCTCATAAACATTTTTTGTCTTTTTCTACCCCACTGTAGAGCTATTTATTTATGTATTTACCTACACATCTCTATACTAACAACTACACTAACTACATAACTCTGCTGTAAGGCCACCAGAAGTGCAGTTCATAGGTGTGCATGAGTGAGATGCAGGCATGCATAAATCTACTGCATGTTAAATGCAAACAATGCATGTGATACGCAATAGAACACTGCATAGTGATGATGAGATCAGCATTTCGCTAAACCCAAAATCCATATTTAATCTTTCTCTTTTGTAATTTTGTTTGTGCCTATTTTGAGGATGGGGGCACGTGGTGCAACCTGCATGCTGGCATAAATTAACATACCATGGAGTTTCACACGATGCACAACTTCTGACATCGACATACAAAAAATATGGACATATTTGCATCTCTTTTAAGAGTTGATGTGCTTATTTAATTTGCTATTCTATATATGCACAATTATATTGCATTTTATAACCTGCATTTTAGCATTGTTTTTCCCCTTTGTTTAGAATCATGACCCACCAACTGTAAATAACTTTTACATATTATATATTTAGTTAGAAGTTTAGATTTTTTTAGATGTAACAAATGCTATAGTAGTGATATGCTTGTGCATGTTAATTAAGTTCCTTTAATGATTCGATTGATCATGTCGCCATTTTCATTTAATTATTTGTAAAGACACTCAATTTGATTGGAAAAAGGATTGAATTGAAAAGCGAAACTTTAAATACACACCATGACCAAGCAGGATATCACTGCTGCTGAGCTTCAAAACAACAGTGACTTCTTAGGGAGTTGAAAGCTTCGCAGATCTTGATGATATCTCATTTCAATAATGCTGAAAAACAGCCAGAGATATGCTAGAAACAGCAGTGCCCACAGCGAAAAACTGTGGCGGGTTGAAAAAAGTTGTGAATGTAAATAAAAAAAGAAGATAATGAATGAATGAATGAAGGCACTTTTGAACCTTTGATCATCTTCTAGGACTGAAAAGATTATTAAACATGTCATTACATTTCTACTTCATGCATAAGTGTAACAGCTCTGCCTCGTGGCATAAAGTGATGTCACTGAGAAACCCCCAGTCTCCCATCATTTCTGGTAAGTGGCTGCGGCAGCTTACGATAAGCAGAGCAGAGTTGACCACAGACTCAGACTTCTACTGAAGAGAGAGAGAGCGCGCGAGAGAGAGAGAACTGAGACAGAGGCCTAGGGAAGATGCACAGCGACAGCCTGAAGAATTGAATGAGAATCAATTAAGGTACTTTCGCAGGAAAACGTCACTTGTTGGCTTCTTGAAAGTGACAAATTAAAAGAAATGAAATAAAACCTGATAGTGAGACCATGTTTCTATTTCCTATAATTGTTGGATCTCCTTTCAGCTGTTGCAGCTCGTGTGACTTCAGGGTAAATACTTCTACATGACCTGATCATCAACTCTTTGAAAACAAGAGCACTATACTGTCAGCAAATGATTTGTCATTAGCCGTTCAGGTTGAAAATAAAAGTATATCTATTTATATGCGTGTATACGAGTGGGTGTTTGTCAGCACTTTCGTTCTCACTCAGGTCCTGCTCTGCATCCAAAATGCACCATGAGCATCTCTGCACCAAATGTTAATGACATCAGCTTTTAGAAGCTTCTTCCATGAAAAAAATGAGCATTAAAGCTTATGTGGAATCAGCAATGAGGCACACTCTTAAAAATAAAGGTGCTTCAAAAGGTTCTTCAAGCGGTTTTTAAGAGTGTAGAGGAAAAATATCAACAAATTATTTTGCAAAATCAAAGTTCCAGGTAGTTTTTAAAATGCTAATTAGTTAACACTTTCCAAGAATAGGGTATGCTTTGTATCTGATTACTTCCACTAAAGCAAATTCTTTGTAGCGAGAAATATTGGGTATGCTACATACGCTATTACCAGGTAATAGCATATGTAGACTATATCTAAAAATTAAAATTATATATTGACAATATAATTAAATGAATATCTACAGTATTTAAAGGAAAGGAAATTACAACAGTATACAGTAATGATCTGTGAAAGATGAGAGCGAATGGATCAGGTCAGAAAAAAAAAGTCACGACTCTAGTTACCTAGATCATGAACCTTTGAAGTTCATGCTCGTCACGGTTCTCCTCACCGCATTACCCTCTGAAATCGAAGTTCACCCACCTGTCATTGAAATGTACTGCTGCTTAAAGTTTCAAGGAGAATGTTCAGGGACTGGCACATTGTGTAGGCTGAGGATATCTGAAGGTTCCACTGTCATACATGGGCTTCCTGAAAATAAGACCCTCATGCTGTGTTCTCATTGAAACGGGAGCAAACCTGTTTCTAGAGTCCTATATTCCCCAGATTTTTATGCCACATAAAAAAGGTTAAACTGAACAACTGTCACAATTCACTCTAGGAGAGTACGAGGAACGAGGAGACGCTGGAGTTAACACGAATAAGTCTTTAATAATCCACAGTAGCGACAGGAAACAAGGGAGACATCCAACAAGTAGACCCAACAAACAAGAACTGAAAGGACTAGGGCTTTTAAATTCAGGATAATAAGGGAGGAACGAGACACACCTGGGATCAAATTAACAATCAACATGAGGAAGAAACTGGGTCACGGGGCAAAAACACACACAGAATAGTCCATAATCCTGACAACAACTCAGACAGAGAATCCTTTATTACTGGGGAGTCCAATCCTGCTCCTGGCGATCGACTGTCCTGCAAAGTTCAGCTCCAACTCTAATTAAACACACCTGCCTTTAACTTTCAAGTGGTCCTGAAGACCTTAATTAGTTACTTTAGGTGTGTTTGATTAGGGTTGGAGCTGAACTTTGCAGGAAGGTTGATCGCCAGGAGCAGGATTGGGCACCCCTGTTTTATTAATTCACTTGATGTTGAAGGTAGACTTTGTGGAGGACTGTAATGAAATTATTTGGGAAGTTGTTAGAGAAATAGATGTTCAGCAGTTATCCAACCATTTTACATGGCTTTCTGGAATACTTGGTTGTGATTGGTCAATCACGACATTCCGAGGGGTGTTATTCTCCGATAACAATTGGTAAAACTAAAAACACAAGCTTATCTCTTAACTCTGCTGTCGCTGATCAATGTTTTGTCTAATTATTTACTTTTGTGGCAAGCATCTGTGTAATAAGTGGGGTAATGTACATCCAAGCAGTTGTTATCGCAAAATAAAGCCCTTTGCATAAGTTATCCATTGCATCCTCGGGTGATTAAACTTTATAGCCTAGTGAACATAATATTGTGTTCCTATAAATCTTGGAAACACAGAACCTGGTAACATAGGAATGAACTCCTCTGTGCAATGGGCCCAGTATGGACGTGAACCATTAATGTACAATTTTGACGTTCAAACACACTTCATTCAATAAAACTAGACTGCCGTCGACTTGCACAATTTGCAAGAGTTATATCGGAAGCAAGGTACAAAGTGGTTTAAAGATAAAGATCAGAAACTCAAATAGAAAATTATATCGATGCATATCGTGAAACCAAAACAGAAACAAAGGAGCAGACACATCCTCTTTCAGAGAAATTTACAAGACTGTGCATAGCTGGTGCACGGAACCACAAACTATTGCCAGTGACTGTTGTGATAAAGGCAAGGTAGATTCATTTAGATTAACTGAGTGGTTGCTAGGGTGTCACTAAGGAATTTCTAAAGTGTTCTGGATGGTTGTTTGGCTGTTGAAAAGGTGTTGTTGAGGGAAACAACATCAAATACTGAAACGTCTCAAATCAGTTAGCGGTATCACAAATTATCATTGGCCATGCTACAATCCTACATTTAGCTTATATCAGTGGTCTCAAACTCAATTCCTGGAGGGTCACAGCTCTGCAGAGTTTAGCTCCAACCAGCTTCAAATCACCTGCTTGGAAGTTTAGTAATCCAGAAGACCTTGATTAGCTGGATCAGGTGTGTTTGATTAGGGTTGGAGCTAAACTCTGCAGAGCTGTGGCCCTCCAGGAATTGAGTTTGAGACCAATGGCTTATATGTTAATACCCTATTCTCTGGATACATTGTGCTCCTTTGTAGATGTGTGTGCATTGCTAAGCATAAACTCAACCTATATCTTAGCCCCTGCAGCAGTTCATTTGCAAACAGAAAAGTGCAGAAGCAATTTAGTTTCCATGAGCTGTCTTTTCAGAACGTGTCACATTTCCTGTGCATGCTCAACTCTGCATGCTGAGTGGTTGTAAACATGTAGGAGTGAAGACCAACAAACAGAAACACTCTGACAAAACGAATATTTGTGCAGTCTACTGTTCAACGTATTGTATCGAAAGTTAGTCAGTGGCTTCAGCACAGTAAAATAGAGAATGAGTGCCATTTGTCCATTCAAAGAGCGAAATAACACACTGATGCTAAAGGACTGTCCCTAACCTGAATGAGATAATCCTACAATCATTTCTGTTCCATAGGTGAGAAGGTCAAATTAAGAAAATGTGATTGGAAAATACGGATGAGTCAGGCTCCACCCACCCACACACACACATGCTCTCTCACACACGTTGCCTCATGGACCACGAGTATGAACCTCTGGCCTACATTTGAGTGGCCTTTTTGCTGGTCTACTTTAAATATTTCATTGAACTTCTATATGCACATTATATGTCTACAAAGCTATATGCACTATACATTTTAAACATGCAATTTTAGAAATTTTAATACAAATACACTATAAACAATATGAAGTTTACTAGGATAAGGGATTCGTTCAGAGAAATTACAGAATTACTGACTCAAAGTATATGAAAGCCCTTCTAACTTTAATTGATAATGCTTTTAAAACTGTGCCAGACACAAATTCCAGATTCAAAACTTGCATCTCGATGCACACAAGAATAACTGTATAGCCTACTTGAAGCAACAACACTGCCACCACTCTTTAACACCACATAGCTACAGCAAACATCAGGGATGGAAAATATTACTCCGAATTAATGAGTATGACTGTGGTCATTCTTTGAAGACATCGTTTTTTTCTTGTTTGTGGTTGGTCTGGACTACCTTGAGGTTAAGGTTTATAAAAAATATTCATGAGGTGTAACAATAAGCCTTAGCAAGACCTTAGTGTCACTAGGCCATGGTTTAGTTGAAACAAGGATACTGAGCTGAGGAGGGGCTGAGGGTATTTCCAAAAACACACTTTTCTCCTCAGTAAGGGCTTGACCACTGACAAGAAAAAGTGCTTGTTTCAAGTTGATATGCTATGTGAATATAATGAAAAGTCATGAGTAGGACTATTTAGGGATAATCATAATCTTTGAACTCTTCACTTTACCTCTAAATTGTGGGGGGAGAACAATAATAAAGTATGGAATGATTCATTTAAAATCATTTAATTTCATTATCAAAAATTAAAATAATTATGGTCAAGTCATTTAACTAATTGCAGAATAGGCATATTCCTGCACAAAGACACGGTGATATAGCCCCACCTCGTGGAGAACGTTGAAAATAGCCCTAACCAACTGAACATAACTAAACTACTACTACTACTAATAGGCCTAATAATAATAAAAAGAAGAAGAAGAAGAAGAACAAAGGATAAATAAAAAATAAAATAAAAATCTCAAATATTAATACAACGGAACTCAGGGCCAATCCACTGTAGGCCTATTTCAGCAATTACCCCCACAAAAAATAAATAAATAAATAAAAGCTGAAAGCCATGTACTATATATATATACATATATATATATATATATAATTTTTTTGTTTTTTTTGTTTTGTTTTGAAAACAGTCATATAATTCCAAAGTCGTAATATTACTAGCAAGGCAAATGTCAAGGGTAAAAATGAGAGAGAATACATTCAAACTATGTCAGCAATAATTTGGCGGGGCACTGCAGCGGTAGCTTTGTAGCAAAGACCAGGTGCGTTTCTCAACGGTGAATACTTAATACTTAATGTGCACTAATATTACACTTGTTAGTATTTTTGGTGTAATTTAAATGGTACAGCTGGTGTTTTACTGTGCTTCGAACCAGTAACCACAGAAGACAGCCTCATTATCTCTCATAATGGATTAGCATTCGCGCTCTTTTTTGAAGAGGCCTATTGGAAAACTGTATTCTTTATTCTACATTAAGACTATCAGACTACTGGTTTATATAACCGAATTTGATACATTTCTTTTATTACAGTTCCTTGGTGCCAGCCAGGAATAGGCTGCACGATTTTACTAAGGTTTTTGACTGAACGAAGGATGGAAGAACTTGGTAAGTTAACGTTACTCTATGTAAGTCGTATCCTTGTTGTGATATTAGATCAACAGTGAAACGTGGAAGTTTAGGAAAGTGCTGTGGAGACTTTTTGTGACATCTAGTGGTTAAGAGGAAAATAAAATAACATTTGAAAAAATCACATTGTATCCTAATTGTACAATTTACAACATTAGCAGAGAGAGAATATATATATTTGTTAAAATATGTTCATAATATGCATAATTAATACTTTGCAGGCATCTGAAACCCTTCTTAAAGTGGAAGCTTGTTTGGGAAAATCTGAGAGAAGTGAGATCTTTAAACTTCAGAAAAGACCTGGAGAACAAGGTGAGGGAGGTATTTTATTTACAAAATAAAGTAGAGTCACATGAAATAGTGAAATGCGAAATTCTGCAATCTCTATGTTGATTCTTACGAAAATTAACCATGGTTTGTCAACAAAAAAAACCCCAAAACAAACATGGTTACTATATTTAAAGCATGGTAACCATAATTTAACCATGGTTTTTCTGCATGGTATTTGTGGTAAAACTGTGGTTATACAAATAGTAATCAATATGCCAATAAGACATGGTTACTACAATTTTACTATAATAAAAGCATGGTTAATTTTTGTAAGGGGAAATCACTTGACCAGTGATGCCTTGCAGTTTGACCAAATTCAATAAAATTAAGTTATCTGGTACATTTCCAGTGGACAAAGCACTTTACAAAAAGTAAATGTGACAGTATATCTAAGCCGAACAGACAAGTAAATCAAATAAACAATAAAACCATACATATTAAAGACACAGTAGTAGCATAGCATAGGCGTAATTGAGATTGATAGTATAGATCATCATGTATGAAACCCACCAGTGCAAACAAAATTAGTTTGGACTTCCACTAGCCAGTCCCTGTTGGAGTGATGAATGCAATGAACATGACAAACAACCTGCAACACCAGACCATTTCAAACAGTACCTGAAGATGACAATGGCCTAGACTTAAAGCAATTGGATGCAGCATTCACCAATCATAGCCACTACACCACGAAATGCCTCTTTCCAAGACACAGCCACTCCATCCTCAAGAACCTCAGAAACAGGTAGGTTAGCACGTGCCAGGATGGTGAAATGCAGCAGCCACTGTGAGAAGAACGAAGAATGAAGCATTAACAATAGGCAACGTAAAGAAATAAAACATAAAGATAAATAGTTTAGGTATGAGTCATTGGTCGTTAATAAATTAACACAATGCATCCATGCAAAAAGGTGTTAGTATAAAGTCAAAGGCCACTGGAATGAACAGGAGCCAGTAAAACAAATACAAATTACTTAGCACACCTTTAAAAAAAAAAAAAAGAGAAGATTCTTTCCAAATTAAAAATTAAAGCAGAAATCACATTTAGTTGAAGTGGTTAACCCCAAAGCAGGTAAGTCAACCCTTCCCAAAATAAAATATAAAACTGTATGGGGCTAAAATACCCCAGAGCATCACCCAGGAAATACTGAGGTAAGTTCATTCAAATTTAATCATACTTACATGATCAATCGAGAATGACAGCAATCTCAAAAGGTAAAACACCACGACAGATGAATTTCTTGTGTTTTTCTCTATGTGGATTTCTGTGTTCTGCTTATTACTAAATATGCCTAAATAAATTAAAAACAAAACTAAAAACTAACCCTAACTAAAATCATTAGTTTTAAATGCTAAAAATACATTTGGATGTCACAATGTTATAATGTACAGTTTGAATAAAAATACATTCAAGTAAGGGTTAGATGACTACAAAAGTAATCTAAGTGTAAGAGGAAAAGACCATGCACAATGAAATGTACATTTAATGCACAATTTAAATTCTAATCTAATATTAAAAGATACCAATACAAGTCTATTATCTAATTTTATATATAAATTTATATTATATACTATCTTATAGTAATATAATAAATAATACACATTTTGTTCTTTAAAACTGTTTTTAACAATTACATTTATTTACAATCTTTAGTCTGCATCTTCCACTATTTTTATGTTTGTTTGTTTTTTTGACTGAACTTGATACAATGCTTTCTGGGATTGCCTTCAGAAAGACCACATGTCTGTGTTTCACAGTTCACTAAGGCTGTCTGACATTTAGCTTTTATTCCAAGCAAAGCACACTTTCTGGCTTAGTGAGTTTTAGTCTGATTACTAAGGGTTGCTGTGGCTGATAGGCAGCAGAGACAGATAGGCGAGTTGGTGTTTTTTCAATGTATGCTTCAGATACGAGTCACGACGAGGCGTTCCCCATAGCGACCCCTAGAGGACGCAGTGTCTCGTTCCCTACTCAGGGAACCATGGTTACATAAGTAACCCGAGACGATTTTTATGTCGCTGTGTTCAAAATAAAACAATCAAGAAATGAAGAAATCGTGCTTCAATAGTTTCTTTTAGGGACTTCCTGGTGCGTTGTGCAAGAAGAAGTAATGGTGTGAAATAATAAAGATGCCCCTGTTGACTTTCTGTTGTATAACATGACTAGTTCTGTTTGTACAGATGATACAGAAACGTATGACTGTTCTTGGAATAGTTGTCTTGTTCCACATTAGACTGAGTATACACAATTATTTGAGGACATCCTGAAATTGGCATGTTGGCATTACTAGCTGTGCAAATAGAAACACAGTATCCCATTCAGTCATCATTCCCAGCAGAGTGTGGCTATTGGTTTGTGTACTGTACAATTCTTCCCACCTAGAATTGTACAGTATCTATACAATTTAATTTTTGGATTAGGCAGCTTTATATTTTCTCTAAATATTTATTTTATTTAACTTTAGATGCAGGGAAAATAAAGTGCAACGGGATATAGATATCGAACAAAATAAATATGTTTCTAGTGTCCTAACCATTGCTGTGCACACAAAAGTAAACTACACCCTAACAACAAGTGAGACCTGCCATCTGATAAAGTAATTGTTGAACTCTTCGACGGGACAGGAGGACTTTCTTTGTGTAATCTCACCTTGGCTGAATAACTTGTCCTAGCTTGTAGAAACTGTCTGATTCTTGTGTAAACATCAGTGTTTACAAAAGATGGTGTCTCAGTGTGGACACAACCAACAGATTAGAACAGGTTAACTGGTTTAGTAGTTAATAGTTGTAATAGTGCTGAACTATTCATGAATTTAATATGCATACTCGCTTAAAATGATCTGCTGAGATCTTAATCACAGTGGAGCAGCAATAGTGTGCTTTTCTGCAGTTAAAACTATGCATTTCATCGCTTACTGGTACTATAGTTATTGTTCTGTGCATTTGATTGGACCCTTACTATCAGTAACCTATTCCTTCCTCTCGCTGCCTGCAAGGTGGATGCTAAGAAACTGGCTGTTTCATGTTTAACCTATCAGTGAAGACTCATCTTGATATAGGGATTCCTTAAGGGAGACAAATGTATTTCATTTAGCCCGTTCCACAATGGGGCCTCTGTCACATTCTAGATTACTATCTCTTTCAAATGTGCATAGAGCTAGTTTTACTGTACTTCTTGAATATATGCTTCTGTGTTGCTGCAGTGTAAATCCTTCTCATATCCATGCACTTGACTTTGAAGCCATAAATATCATTAATGATGCAGTTTCTGTGGGTCAGAGTGCGTTGTCAACATTATCCCTCTGGTCATTCAGTTGAATGGGTAATATGACAAAATAAAAGGACAAATGTGTCATCAGGTGTCAGTTGCAGGACACAAGTACAAACAAACAAGTGTCTGTTTGGCTTCCTCACTCCACAATGATAAGTTATAAGTTACAAAGGATGTTTTTCCTATTTTGCTTTGTCAAACTGCCATGGATCTGTTTTGGAAACTGGATTGTTTCTGAAACTCTAAGAACTGTGCATATGCATAAGAAAATAATCAAAGACTGTCTAATCATGTACAATGACTCCACAGAGTCATCTAAATAATTGATTGTACTTCCTTTTTACATCTGTTTTGGAAGCTCCATTAGATCAAAGACTAATATTCCATTTGCAACAAAGTACAAGTATAAAATATACAAATAGACATGGCTTCCATTGCAGATTCACTTTTAGGTATCTAACCAAAGCTTTGCATCAGCAAATCTACAGAGTGAATCTAAACCACGCAAGACTCTCCACTTTGAGCATGGATAAGGCTGTCAGATAGATTCAGATAGATTCATACAACAAAACAACAATAACTTCAAGCTCCATAAAGGTCTGTTGCACTGCACAAAATTCTCATCTGTTTTCACCAGCTACATAAAATCTCTGCTTTTATAAAAGCACGTTGTAGTCATTGAAATCATTGATCACCAAACATGTTGACACTGATTCTTTTTGTGTAAGTTGAAGATCTATTTGCTTGGCAAGCTGTATTTTCACATGCATACTCATCTGGCTCAGGCTAGTTATTCAGCTGTGGGCAACACAGAAGATATGAATTATTCAGACCAAGCTTCTGTTCCTCTTCATGCTGGTCACTAGATGTCAGCAACAGAGACATCAAACAATGTCTCACAGCATGGGAGATGTAGTATATATGTAAAAATCTGTATGTGGGTGTGTGTACATTAATATAAAGGTTTGTTTGTGGTTTAATAAATGAAAGACATGAGATAAAATGAAAAATTATTGGTTCAGTCACTCAGCCAAATGCTTTTCTAGGAAAACCATGATTTACGACCAAAATCAAACACACATCAGCTTACCCACAAATCTCTGTTTTGCTTATGACTATAAATAATAGGTTTGTAGAGTTGGCAAAATATGTTACAAATACTGCACACATGGCTCATGCAGGTGCTTTCTAAGACAGATTAATATTTGAGAGGGAGATGGGTGGCATTATATTTATCTACAGTAAAATACAGGTCACTGGTGATAAACTATACTGTTACTTTCATCTCTCCATATGCACTAAAATGCATTCATTTTGCAGACCACTTTTTCTATGAGACTTATGATGCTTTCAAGATCAAACCCATGACTTTAGTGTTGTTAGTTCTTCGGTCCTTCAGTTAAGCTACAGGCAAACATAATAAACGAATGGTCAGAAGTCGAAAGTCAAAAATGGTCAGAAGAATTAACCTTTTCAAATCTATACTTCCATTTCTAAAGCCCCACTAAAAGACTATTTAAATGCATAACAACTTCAGTAAAATGCAATAGTAGTTCAAAATCTACCCCTCATAAACACTTTACAGTTATGGCAAATGTATGCTGGGTTGTTACTGTTTATTCAACACTGAACATTATATTTATACAGGTTCTCTATATAATTCTGCTTTTGAACTCTTACAAGCCCTCTGACTTGCCAGTGTATAGAAATGCATTGTGGATGAAATACTTATAAAAATGTTTGTTAATGTCAGATTTGGCATTGTCTGAACTGACTTCAGATTTGTATGCATTTTTTCCCTGGGACTCATTATGGATCAGTACCAATTATATATTTCTTAATATTGCTTCCCGGATTCTCTGCTAATGCTCTCTGGTGGTCAAAAGTAAGGCAGATGCAACTTAAAACGATGGATATTATGTTTCTTAGGTTTAAGAGTTGTCAAACGTACCACTAGATTTTGACATGTTTACGTGGACTAAAATGTCACATCACATCTAACATGCCTAGGAAGGAGGGCATGCAGGATATGAAGCACCACGGCTCTTTCTGCCATGTAGATGAGTACAGAACATGAGCCTTAATGAGATTTGGCAGAAGCAAAGCCTGTTTATTGATTGACAACTCTGCTCCAAGGCTCTTGCATCTGCCAGCCTATGCAATCATTGGATCTGGAGTCGGGAAAGAAAGGGGGTAAGACCATGGGGTTAGCTGGGGTATACCCTCCATGAGGGGACCTGCCTGGAGCCAAGAGCTAAGCCTCTGCAACCTCAACCATGTGAGGACCACTGTCGAGCTTGCCTTTCAAAACAGCATGCTGAAATACCATCCCATGGAAGGATGCACTTTACTCAGACCTGTGGTTCGCAGGCTGTCAGTGAGAGGGACTGTGGTTTCCCAGGCGTAGCTTCAACCACAGGCTGAATAGCCATTACTGGCGCGCCATTTATGCGAAAAGCACCCACCAGTACTCAAGCAACTCGGATCAGTCTGTTGTTTGGCACTGCTAGAGCACCATCCTGAATTTGATAGCTGGAGGATGAAATTATCTGTGATGAAACCAGATGATGCTCAGTGTCATGGTAGGCTGTGCCCTGCATGCTGATTTGGTCAGTTTTCACAAGCACTCTGTTTTGAAACTGCACCTTGACTGTTACTCTATTCTGAGAGTGATCATCTGTTTCAAATGCATTCCTCTGGGTATCTCATCCATCCTGAGAATGATACAAGAGAGTCAAGTTTGAAATTCTAAACTAGTCTTTGACCACATATATGACAGCTTTGTAAAACTCATACAAATCATTCTGTAGAGCTCATATGAAGCTAGCCTTCTTGCTCCTTATGCTTTATGCTTGAATGTTTTCTGAAGGTTTATATCGCAAAAGGTTTAATATCACTAGTAGAAATGTGTATAAATCCAGAAAATGCAACAGGAACTGACAAATAAAAGTTTGATAAAGGTGGACAAAGCTGTTACTATATTCCTGCCAGATTGCAGGCTAAATGGGTCATTGGTTCCAGTGTCCTCAGCTTACCGTTGGAAGAGATAGAAACTACATTGTTGTTGATAACAACATGACTAAATGTCTTTTTTTTAGAAGAATAATAAGGTACTCCCCTGCAGAGGGGCCTTCTTTAAACCAGAGATAAGTAACTGTTGTGTAAAGAAAAAAACTTTTTCACTAAAGACTACCTGATAGTTTAACTGAAATATAGTATATTACTGTATATAGATAAAGATATGAATCTACTTCTGACTGGGCTGTTATAAAAAATACCAATATGAATCTCTCAGCTCTAGAAGGCCTACAATTCATGTAGCCATCTTCAACTGGAATCAGATGACATTCCTTTATTTAATAAACTATTAAATGTTAAAAATTATCACGGTACTTCTAAATATTCTAGCAGTCGATGTTTAAAATTATTACTCAATTCCATTGAGTCACAAGGTACGTTTACATGGACACTTTTTGCTTCCATCGCAATTAATTCATTCTGATTGACGAATCCCGAACATAGTGTTTACGTGAACACTACATAAAGTGATCGGGTTGATATGCGCGTTTATATGTCACAAGCTTCTGATCGGATTTAATCTTTTGACATGTGCACACTGCATAAATATATAGAGTTTCCCGCTGTTGTCGCATAAGTTACTGTTTTAAAAAGCACACGTGATATTTATCTACTTCGGGTCCTAATACAGTCTATGGTCCTAATTAGGCGACGACCAGCACATGAACTGTTGTTACTTTTTACTTACTTTTTAAAGCAGTAAAAGTGCCCCTTCCCACACCCAAAACCAGTCGTCTGTTGATGAAAGTCTTAATCAAGAAATTAGACCCGAGTCCGACCCGACGGCATTTAATATCGAACCCGACTGGACCCCAACGTAAATGGCACTGACTTGTATACAATTGTGACCAGTGGATTTGAAAAATAAACGTGATAGTTTGATAAAAAATGTATCGATAGCCTAATAATTCATGGATGTGCTAGTGTTGTCTGCAACCTGATCTCTGGCGAAAGGCATAATGAAGCGAGTGGATTTTCCTGATGGATCTCATATCTATTAGCTGATTTCTGTGTGCGAGGTTACAAACGTATGCTCCTTTTCTATGTGCGTTCCTCACTTAACACGAAAGTGAAAGTTACCTACGCATTCGGTACAGTTTAAAAGAATTCGGATCTAATCGGGTCCATTTGGAAAAAGCATGTTTATTTTAAATTACCCGACACCCAAGGCCGCTAACACCGAACCCGACCCATGTCTGAGGCACTCGTTCAAGTTTTGGACCCAAACCCGCTCGAGTTTTCGGGTCGGACCTCGGGTTTTCAGATCCAAGTGGACCCATGAAGACCTCTAGTTTACATGTCCTCTCACTCGGATTACAAAAGGAATAAACCACCCCTTACAATCCGATCAAAATTTTAGTCAGATCTGACCAATTCAATCCGATTGACGTGGTTACATGTGACTTTTTTATTCTAATTGTGCTTCTAGTCCTATTACGATCGGATTAGTAGGGTCCATGTAAACGCAGCTACAGATTGCTCAGCTGAGCAAAGATAATAGATTTGCATTAGTACAAATATCACACCCTTTGCATTTAATGAATCATTAAAATATAAAAGTTCAACCCACAAGTGAATGAGAAGGCCACATTGAGTGTTTGCATGACCAGGTGAATAAAGTAGCCTGCTGCAACACCAACTCATATCTTCTGATCTGCAGTTTGGATTTAGTTTGTCACATTCAAGTGAGCCAACAGTCCAAGCAAGTGCCGATAGATGATTGTAAACCTATAGGGACACACTGAGACCCCAAAAAAGCTTGAGTAATGGAGAGTAATGGACAAGCTGCATCTGTTCCAGTCGTGCACCAGAGGCCAACCTTTGATGGAAACATGGCTATTCCTGAGTAGGAACTGGGAACCGGCTTTATATTTAGAGGAGCAGTGTCATGGAATCTTCCTACTGACAGATGTGTGAAAAATGTTAAAAGGGGGTTAAAAGTTTCACAAGACCACTAACAATAGCAAGCGGCCAGTTAGAAGTTCATAGTCCATGTGTTTAGCTATGGTAGTCACTAGCAATGGAGAGCCAGATAAATAAAACAAATGTGCATCATAGAGGTCATGGAATACCATATTTCTATATTAATTGCAATATATGATCATGTTTATTCATCATGTTTATTATTCCAGTGTATATAAAAGTGTATTTGGATGGGAAGAAATAATTTGCATTACTCGAGAGGCCTAAGACACAAATTATAAATGGCAGAATGCAACATTTTTCATTCAGAAATGATCAGTCAAAGAATAAAGTTATAAATATAAAGAGATATCCATTACACATGCTCATGAGGCCAGAGTGCAATCATTTGCCAGCAGGGGACAATATTTTATGCAGCCAATTGGGTCACTTGAAATATAAGAGCTCTCACTTAACCAACCTGCCAAATCTAGGTCACAGGGTCTCTCATATCAAACTTTTGTGTGCTGGTCCTGACTGACCACTCGCATAGTGATGAGCTATGACTTATGAGCTCTTAGGCACATGACAGGGGTTAGCATGAAATCTCAGAAATATCAACAATCAGCTGAAGATAGAACCTATTTAAAATGTTTTCACATGACCATGAGTGAATTTAATTTGTGGCCAAATTTAATTACAATAAATGTTGTCATTTTGTAACATTTACTCACCTTCATGTTATAAACCTATATCAATTTCTTTTGTATGTGGAACATACAAGACATTTGGAAATACCTGTGTTTCTTGTTCATACAATGAAAGTCAGTGGGGTCCAATGTTGTTTGGACCACAACGTTCTTCAAAATATCTAATAATTTATTTTGAAGAAAGTAAGTTATACAGGTTTGGGACAACACGGGGGTGAGTAAATGACCACACAAATGTTCATGTTTGTGTGATCTTTAAGAATAGTCAGTGTATGATGCATTTAAACATGTTCAGTGTGATAGCCAGTGAATGGACAATGTGCTCATTAGGTTACACATCCCTCTGTTTTTCAAATGAGACCCCTATGAAAAAGTGCGTGTGAAGCAAGGAATGTGGCCAGGCCCCATCGTGCAGTCAGAAATAGCCCTGCTCTAAAGATGTGCTTATTGATTCCTGCAAGCACAAGGGATACAACCCTTTTGAAAAAAAAAAATCACTCATCCCTGGCTGGTAACAGTCACTTGGGAACAGTGACACCTGTGTGACTTTGCAAAGATGGGATTTGCTTTGTTGGGATTCTGAGTTATGCTCAAATCCCTCAGACAGATCAGTAGTATCATATTACTGTTCCATTGAACGGGTGAATGTCCTGCCCCTGGTCAGTTGTGTGAACCTATTGAACTCTTTTCACAGACATAGACACAAGGCAGCCGTGGACAAAATTAAGATAGTGGACAGACTAACCCTGATCTTGCTAGCTAATGAAGGGCTCTGATATTCTTGAGCTTTGGTCTTCTTTAAAGGGTCATGAAACCCCCCGTTTCAGCACTGGTTAGTTCAGCACTCTTCTTCGATCCATGAATGTTTCTCTCAGTTAATGTATGCAGTCTCACAGTCTGAAGCGTCTGTCATCGCAAATCAACACATGCTGTTGTGAATAATTAAGCGAAGCTGTCTTCTCATAGGATAAGAACACGCAGTCTCATGAATAATTTAATAGACACCGACGCGTCATCGATGTACTATAGTCCATTGCCACGTCACAAATTGTGACGTCAACACTTATGTCGATTTTAAACCCGGAAGATGAAAATAGCACAAAAAAGCTTAAAATTAACCAGTTTTCTCCAACAGTTAAAATTATCGGATGCTAACATTGTCTTCTATGATGTGCAACACAAACACCTCTGCTAAAATCTCAGAAAAAGTAGTCTGGGGTTTCATGACCTTTTAAAGCACTGTAAATTTATTAGAGATTGACCTTTTGTCAATACAATATTTAAAGAGTAACTCCTTTTTTTCTTTAGTTTTTTTTTTATTTATTTTTGCCATTGTATGCCTTTATTTAGATAGGACAGTAGGTCGACAGGAAGTAAAGTGGGTGAGAGAGAGGGGGATGGGATTGGGAAAGGTCCACAAGCTGGGACCCGAACTCAGGACGCCCGAAGCGCAGCATCGCTACAAGTGCAACAGAGCACTTTTCATTTTAACATATGCAAATTATATATCTAAATGCTTAGATGTGTAAATTAAGCTTTTTATTAACTAATGGATCAGATGTTCAAGGAAAATACAGGGGAAAACTGCCATGGATAACCAACTGTAAAAAAGGATGTAAAAAGTCTATCCTCTCACTCCATGCAAACATGACAGACTCAAAGCGATAAGGCTCTAAGCATGACTGTAGGTCCGAATGCTGGCTTAACTGGTTTACAAGAGGGTAAACTTAAAGCTGTTTATGTGTCATGAAGAGTACTTGCAAGCTAAGAATGTTCAATGGAAAAAGCAGAGGAATACAAACAAGGTGAGAGAGAGGGGTCACAAATATGCCCGAGTGGGCACTTTTTTTCCCTTATAGAAAAGTTGCACCACTCATATGTCTGGGTCAAGAGAACACAAGAGATTAAAGATGAAGTTGTTAAGGTATACTACAAAAATGTAGACTAAAATGGTTTCCATGCCAGCTACTATAATACTCTACCAGAACCTTGACACATACCTTTTGAAAAAAGAGCATTCATCTGAAATTTAAGCTATTCAAAGAAACCGTAAAATGCTCAAAAACTTATTAGAATTATTCAAATAAGGCATATCTTAAGTGTAAGGGCTATTGAGTTCTGTTAAATGATCTGTCTAAAAATTACTGTGTTTGCATGCAGAAACAATCACACTCTCTTGGGATTCTGCTAGATCAGCCATGGGCTGCACAATGCAACATATACAGTACTATTATAATCTTATACATAAGATGATAGGAAGAAATCGAAAAATCAGTGTACTGGGAGCACACTGCTTTTCAAACACTTTGAGTGGCCCTCAGTTGGTGTGACCGCAGTCCACTCACTGGGAGCATCAGGGGGGCAAGGGGCGGTCAATGGCCAGCAGACTTGGCATTATTCTGGCTATGCTTCAAGCCAGGCTAAATATAAGCTTGCTGTGCTATCCTGGGAGGACAGATCTTTTTCTAGTAATCCCTGTGTTGAAACCTGATGCCATGTCAAGGATTAACAGCAGACGGCTTGGTGTGCAAGACTGACCTATGTGGGGCGAGGTCATTGCAGATATTGCCTTCAAAGGCTATTTCACCTGCACTGCAGCTGGGTACTCACCTCCTTGCACTGTAGAGCAACAATAGAATAAAATAAAATATATTGGGAAGGAACTGCAAAGGTTTTGCATGGTGTAGTACTTATTCATAAAGTGCAGTAGGCAACATTTTGTTTGAATCAGTGTTGATTTCTGAGATTATATAGCTATACCTGTGCATAGCAAGACATGCATCTCGACACAGGTTCTTGGCACACTCTCATCATCACTCATGACTAACAAAGAGACACCCAAGTTCAGCATGGTGCCTGCTTATCCAAATATAGGCTGTCGTTTATTTGAGAGGACTGGCGCTAGTTGATGTTTAACATACCGTACGAAATTATGTATGCAATACATGCTCTAACACAAATCAGGCATGGTTAATACAGACTGGACACTGTGATATCAGTTTATCTCATTGTATATGATAATTAAATGTAACTGAAGCTTTAGATATGCCAGACACAAGACAGACAAGCATTCACAGACAGACCATCATGTTTGGTTCATCTACACGGAAGACGAAATTTAGAATGAAAAAACAAAACAAAAAACAAATATGACAGACCTGCTTCTTTCTAGAACAGTGCTTCTCATCTGATTTTGAATTAATACCCAGATATATACACATTGACCATTAGTGGCATCAGTGAAAAATATAGTTTCCTTTGCATTCAGATTATGAAATCATTCACATTATCAGATTGGGGTTAAATGGGACAGTTTTGTTGCACTGCTGCAGGTCACCACAATACCGCACCACAGTATTGAGGCTGGATGAGTACATGACATCTGATAAGAGCTATCCTAACAGATGACCACCAGTAGTATATTTGAATATTCCAAATATGCAAAATATCCTAATGAAAGTAATTCACATTTGAAGGCAAGTAATTACAATCCTGGATAATGGTCAGTAACTATTACATGTCTGACAGTTAAATAGACCTCAATATTTCCCTGCTGTCCTCTTAATCTGTCTGGATAGTACAGTGAGATTTGCTTAATTGCATGCAAGAGCCAAGCTCATGCACAGATTGATGGCCAGTAGATATTAACTCTGGTGTCTCCCCTTTCTGACACTTGAGTTGTTTGTTTAACATCAGACCTCAAAGGCAAAAAGATAGCTTGAATGTTTACATGAAGGCAGGCAGGACTCTTGACAGGGAACTCAGGAGAAATTAGATCACTTGTTCAAACTCTCAGAGTTTTTTTTAAAATTGTTATATAACTGACTACACAGGTTACATTCTTTGCCACAACATAAAGTATAAGTGATAACCTTTTTCCAAACAATTAATTTGCTCTTAGTTGCCTCAGCAATATGCAG
Organism: Sinocyclocheilus grahami; assembly: GCF_001515645.1. Taxonomy (NCBI): domain Eukaryota; kingdom Metazoa; phylum Chordata; class Actinopteri; order Cypriniformes; family Cyprinidae; genus Sinocyclocheilus; species Sinocyclocheilus grahami. The sequence continues at coordinate 733,246 of NW_015505269.1, read as the reverse complement.
ATGACAAATGGCAAGTTGAGCTTGCAAGAACTTCCACACTACAGAGCAGTAAGGCGATCCCTTCTTACCCCCACCCCAACAAATTTATTCTCCTAGATAGGACTTGTAAAGTGATCTGAGACAGATGTTACATGGATCACGTGCAAAACTTACAGCCATCAACCTAATGTAGCTCAGTGTTTGTGGAAAGAAAAGAGAAAGCCTAGAAAATAAAGCAACCAAACCAACAACATATATATTAAATGACATATTATAAAAAGCATAAAATATTATAACATTTATAGGCAGAAGGTAGAATGTAGGTATCTTTATTTCACATTTATGTCTTAATATACTACCTATTTTGTTTGTGATGTTTCAAATTATGCATGTTTCCATGACGCATCATTTTCAAAGTATCCTGGGATCCCAGGACAGCTTTATCCTGTACCTGCTTAGAGGCCGGCTAATCAGATTAGCTCAATACGCAATACCTCACTTTGATTCTGCAATTACACAACTAAAAAGGAGGAGGAGGACATGACTTAAAAGGGCATCTTTTTTCATCTAGACACAGACATGCTTATTTAATCAAAAAACTATAAAATCAGTACACCACAGTTAATAATCTGCGTAATATAACATTGTTTTGATATAGAGAAATGGCTTGCTTTGTATGGGGCTAGTGTTGTATATTTTGGATGTAGATTAGCTTCACATTTAAAGTTATCTGTCATTTACTCAACCAAATATTAACAAGAGAAGTAGTGGTAAAAGAATCATTATTTTGTGCCCTTTGACCTTTCACACATTGATACTGTCCAGCAATCTATGTGACCTTTCTGCGATAGTATGACAGTCTTCATTTTGTCACTGTATCTTGGCTTTATACGCTTTGACACAAACATACAATTTATTGCCCTGGTTCTAATTGTGTAATGGAGTCACATTTCTCCAGAGAACGACGTGCTAGTAAAACGATGCCAGTAATATCCACACCCGCTAAAAGACAAGCATCAATGAAAGGCATATATTGTTTGGGTGAAAAGTATGTGCGTCTCTCTGGGTACACTTGACCTTTGCATCCTCATGGGGCTTAAGTGTCCTGATCTATTAGCAGTCACAGAAATGCATTTCACAAAAGAAAACGGCAGGTAGTCTAGTGCTACACAGGATGAGATGCCACAATTATGAAAATCTGATGGCCTGTTTTTGAATTTACAGGAAATAAGCAACAGGTCAACAGGTAACAACAAAATATCATCTATCAGATCTGTGGTGCAGTGGATTATGTAAATGCTTTTAAGAGCACTTAGCTCATATAGGGATCCAGGTTGAGTCCATGACATGATACCACTCGCCACTTTAATGTCTATACTAAGCAAAAATGATTTGTAGTTACTGGTGCAGGGTAGTTTTCTGCATCAACTACTTAATGAGGATAGATAGATTGTTTTGTGTTTGTGGCATTGCCACTTGTTCGGGACTTGGCAGTCTAGGATGTCTATGTCACCTCAGCTCACATAGAGAACCTTTCTTGGCAAGCTCATGGTTCGACAGGAAAAGCTTTCATTTCTGTTTGACAGCTGTCTGTTATGAGGCCTCATCTCTCTCCAGTCCGTTGTTGCTTCCTGAGGGACCTGGGCAAAGACAAACAATGATGAGAGAACCAGTTGCATGTATAACCTGCCCATGCTGTGGCCAGAGCGAAGATTTATGGGTGACGAAATTCAAATTTCAAACTCTGCCAATGGCCGAAATAGGACCCATGGGCTACAGGCAGAAGAAACCTGAACCTGAGGCTCCATATTGCGTGCCATGTGCAAATATATCATAAAGTTCACTCCCCTATATAGACGCGATAGCCAGGCCCAGGGACTAGAGGATATTTCAAAAGCTGTTAATTAACACTGACACACTGGCAAGCCGTGTGGCTAGTGAAGTCTACATTTTAGACTCTGTAAGCATAGTGAGAGAGAACAGTAACACAGTACCTTGAAAAAGCACTGATAAAAGTCTGTAAAAGGCTCGGATCTTAGGGTATGAGGGTGTGAAAAATTATTCGTCAGTGTGCCATTATATAAACAGCCTTGATGGATACTCACATGAGACAGCATGGACACATTATAGAGATTTCTATTTATTTCTGGCCTATGGAATAGCACTGTCATGAAATTACAGCTTCAATAACTATGATATTAATATGTATAGAAGTATATGTAATGGTACTGTAAGTATAGAGGTGTGAAACTCACAAAGCAAGGAATAAAGTGATGTTGTTCAGTGAGACAAATAGTCCTGCTAATAGTGGCATCAACATGACAATTAACAGATTTTCTAGAGCTGACATGGAACCCTGTTGCCCTAAAAAGGCAGAACAGTTTTGGGCAAAGTGCACTATTAGCAGCTCAGAACAACAGAGAATTGAGCCAAGAGAAAAGGAAGCTTTGGGAGCTCAGGCTAGCCAGACAGAGGGAGAGAGATAGGCAGGTGCAAATGGAGATTGATACAGAGATGAAATAACAAAGACCGAAATAAGCATAAACAAGACAGAATTATATTAAGAGAGACAAACAGGACAAACCAGAAAAATGAAAGGACATGAGACCAGGCAGGGTGACAAAGGGAAAGACAAGGTGAGAACAAGTGTTGTCAACTGCAGCACAGATGAACCATTGGTGTACTTGTATATCCAGGCTTCACATTCAACCATGCCCACAAATACACAACCAAAATTTTGTCTACCTATTGTTTGAGTCATGTTGGCAGCACTGCTGTCCCCACATTATCCATTATGAAAGAAAAAGAGAGTGGAGCTGGCATGAAAAGAAGGCCCTGTGCCATGCAGCTCTAACAAAAGGGATCCCACACATGTGTGCCGTTTACTGGCTGAGATCCTTGGGCTGAAGAATAACAGGCCCATGTAAAAGCAAGGTACTGTAGGATTTGTGGCTTTGTCCTGATTTTTAGGTGTAATGGCTGATGCAACAACAGTAAATTGTCTCTATTTTAGATAACAACAAATATTGGCAAGAAATATGTTTATCTACTAAATATAACCCCAATATGACCTGAAAATGCATAGAGAATTGGTAGAGACTGGTAAGGCATTATGGCTATCTCTAATGTGCATGTTTGGGGGCTCTTGTACCTGTCTCTGGTCCTAAAACCTCTGGAAAGGTTCAACTTGTTCATTAGACATCTCTAGTTTTAGCATCCACTTCAAAATGAAGCTCTGCAAATGCTCACTTTTGAATAGTGAGTGCATTTCATTGCTGTAGTAAATGGCTGTGTAGTTTCTCTGCTGTTATTAACAGCTGTCTGCAGTTGAAGCTTCCATTAGAGGAATGGATGTACACACCTGAAAGCAAGTGCACTGTCATTTTTCTGCTTACCAAGCATAACTGATGCTTATTTCTGAGTAAAGAACATTAAATAGACGTCAGATATTTCTTGACAGTGTCCCATTAACCACAGTGCCAAGCATATAACCTTGCTCAGGACCTAGTGTACCTGATCTAAATGGCACACAGTTAGCAGGGCTGAGGCTAAATATAAAAGGGTCATGCAGTGCAAGACCTTTGTACAGAAACAGCTGCTTGCTGTTTGTCTCTGAAGAACAGGTAAACACTCATTTGATTTCAAGTTCACTGTGACTGAGGGGGACAGAAACACTCACATTGGCAGACCGAGTGTAGAAGAATGTGAGTCCTGTGATGCTTGCGGGTGAGGCATCCAAACCTCGCTCACAGCTTCCACCAAGTCTAGCCCCACAGGCCTGTTAAGAGAACTGCACAACACATTCATAAACAAAACAGATTTATAAAGGTTTATAAAGTGAACACATAAGAGTTGCACCATGTGGAGCTACTTTGCAGTCTGGTGTCACCTAGAAGCATCACAAGCTTATAACTGACTGTGACCTTTCACCTGCCTACATGAATTAGTGTTGATTGCATTAGGGATTTATCTTCTAACCTGTTGCTTTGCAACTGCAAAGAAAGAAAAGTTGACCAAAGATTACGTGAGGAGTAAAATAACCAAGTATAGACTAAAATGCTTTTCCAAGGAAGCACTGTATTTTTGTTGAACTGCAGATTGAAAAAAAATACTGGGTCACAAAACTAATTTCAACATCTCATTTACATACATCTTTTATATGCTGCTCAAAACAGATTTAAACCAATAAAAGTGGATAATTAAGAACACAACAAAATCATATCATTAAATAAAACTGAATCTGTCAGAGAAATTCAGAATTGTAACATATTAATATTCTGTGCAGCATGATAACTGAACACAAATAAGCTGATCCTTCATTTACAAGTGAGGTACAAGGCAGGCTACTTATTTCTTCAAAGCAAATAGAGCAGGTTTAAAATCATTATTACCATACACTTTCCCTTTTCTTCAGATAACTGGAGTCAGCAGCAATAAGTGTCTAATTAGCTCTATAATACCCTTCCTTTCATGTCTCTCTGAAATGGCTGCTTGCTTTACACAAATAAGCTGAGGTCAAGATTATCTTTAGGTAGGACAGAACAAAAGTCTTTTCTCATATGGCAGAACAGATACCTACATAAAGATATTGGCAAATTGAAATGACTTCTACCACAAACTGTAACTGAGATATTACTTGTTAGTGTAGGATATTAGAGCCAAAGCAATGGATCTTGCCTGGGGCCTATATATTTGCAGGGCTGTTAGGATAAGAAACAGTTACATTTGCAATTTATACCATGATACTGTTCAACAACATTCAATGTACAACAATAAACTGCTTGAACATCATCCTTCAGCCAGCTGATACAGCACATCTCTACAATATGCATAAAAGATTTGATCAGCTTCCTGTGATGCTGGAAAGTGCTCATTCAAAACCTTTCATCTCCTCTGTTATGAAATGGTCGATATCAGAAAGCTCCCCCTTCTTCTAACCTTTCAATCGACTACAATGCAAAGTCATGAAAGCCACTATGTCATTGCAGATAAGTGTTAAAGTGAAATACAGCAAATGAAGATCACAGTAATCTGCACATGATAATTATAGTTCAAGCAGTGTTTTAACAAATATACAAATGTTTAAGCCTTGTTTTGCCATAATATTTTAAATTACAACCATTACTTTTAGTTTAGAATGATTAGACTACTCAAACAACTATCCTAGCATGCCCTATCACAGGTCAAGATGTATGCACTTGAATGCAGGCACTCTGATCCCCTGATTCAAAGCTGCTCCTCTTCCCTCTCGGGGATTCTGATGGCTGAAAATAGCATGGCTTCAACTCAACTGACTTAACAGTTCCTGCGAATCATGGCGGTTCCCTATTCTCAGTCTCTCACATTCCTAATATGGTGAGGAAGATGGTCCAGGCTACCAGCTTCTCCAATACTATCGAGAGTTAACTATCCTGTCACCACTTAAGAGTAGTTATTTGGATTGATGGATTCAACACAATCCTGAAAAACACATTTGCAAATATCGGTTTCAAATTGCACCTCAATCATACCTCATACCTGCACTTTTGTTAAACATGGCAAAAAAACTTCTCTAAATCCAGAATGCAATTGCAATACTTTATTTCCAAAAACATCATTAATACATATATTAAACCCAAACATGAACACTAAGTGTAAATTTGAGGGAAGATTAGGTTATACAATGCAGTGCAACCCTGTGAACTACAGAGTTGTGATCTATAAAATCATTTTATCTGTTGCAACTGATATTCAAATCTACTTAAATTATTAATTACAATTTACAAATACAAAACCTGTTTAAATGTTTCGTTTTAAGGATTATAAACTATAACTAATATAAAAATATACAACTAATTCAGATCTTTGTAAATGGGAGAGAAAACAGCTTAGTATTTAACACTTACATAAATACAGAGGCAAAAGAGAAATTAACTTCTTTCACTAAGGGTCTCAGGCCCTCCCCGCCCCTCAAATCAGCTGACATCATCACTGACGACAGCGCCTGCTGAGGACGATTAGCTGCATTTACAGGCCCCCTGACAGAAATTAAACAGACAAGTTTAGCATATCATTGAACTAGGAAATTAATTTAAGAAAAACGCAGTAAAAAACAGTCAAATGCAAAACAAATCAAAACCAACAAAAAGTGGGGGGAGGGAAACAACAGAAAAGTACTAAAAATCCCTTCTGCCTCCTGTCTCTGAGTTATGCTAACTTGACTCTGCTTTATTTCATGAGTCATTTAACGGGCCTAAAATAAACTGGAAAGTTTGCTTTAGTTCACAGTCATCTTGTTGTTGTTCAGCTGAGCTGATATTTTGAAATCAACGTTGTAAGCTTAATATGTTACTTAGCATTGCAGAGAATTGGAAGGATCAAGGAAGATTCAAAGCAGTAGTTTTTGATACAAAAATCTGAAGAACCAATAATAAAAAAATAATCAAACTGTATCTCCATCTCCAAAGCTCCAAATAGCCTAGGTTATGCTAACTTGACTCTGCTTTATTTCATGAGTCATTTAACGGGCCTAAAATAAACTGGAAAGTTTACTTTAGTTCACAGTCATCTTGTTGTTGTTCAGCTGAGCTGATATTTTGAACAACATTGTAAGCTTAATATGTTACTTAGCATTGCAGAGAATTGGAAGGATCAAGGAAGATTCAAAGCAGTAGTTTTTGATACAAAAATCTGAAGAACCAATAATTAAAAAAAAAAAATCAAACTTTATCTCCATCTCCAAAGCTCCAAATAGCCTACTCAAGAATTCTATACAGCAAAACATTCTTTGTTAAACCTAAAAAAAATATTATATATTTTCCATCCCTTAGTTCAGTGGTTCCCAATCCTGGTCCTGGAGAACCTTTCGTTGTGAAAGCGAAACTACTTTGTTTGGTCTTCCAAAAGAGGATGATATCTGCTTCGTCATGCCTGGAGCTGATCCGTGCTGGTTGCTGAGGAAATACAACATCTTTTTGCTGTGGATCGCCGGATCGGAGTCCAGCTCGGGGTCGTCACATGTGGTTGCCGCAAGCCTCCTCCCTGGCTTCCAATGATTTTATCATTCATCGGCTGGGAAAATGCTCTGAAAATGATCCCAACAATATTGTCCCTTTGTGTTATCTTTATAGTTGTGGTATGGAAGTTTGAAAGATTTCTAAAAAGATTTTTAAAACTTTATGGTTATAGTTATCTTTCTTGATTCTCAAGTGACTTAAAGCCACAATAGTGTTAATTCATGGCTCAATCCTTTTGTGAACTGAACCATCAACCTCTGGTTTCGTACCTTAAGCAGTATCCACTATACCACACCACCCCTTGCTAATGTGTGGTCAAAGCATTCTGTCACACAGATGATCTGAACCGAAATACAGAACAAACCATTAGTTACTGGCTTAGATTTTAGGTTTTTCCGATTGCTTAAAAACGTCACCACAAAAGCATTTAGTAAAGATGGACATTAAAACTTTTATTATTAATATATTCCAGCCACAACAATAAAATTTAACAAATAATCACTAGAAAAAAACTCTTCTTCCGTCAGCTGTACAATACATACAGTATCATTAGACTGGCTGCCAACAATAAAACCCCACTACAGCAATATATGTAGTGTTTTCAGCAGCATTTCACAAAATTAAAACATTATACATATGTACACATCCACATCAAATTCTCAACAAATTCACATATGTACAGTACGTTTCTGTGACTGAATATAAACGTCAACTTTGTTCCTCCGTTTAAAGATTCGTTTAAAAAAAAAAGAACTGACCGAAGTTGACAGTGGGTAGCTAGATTCAAGATTTAGGGCATACATTTAAAAATCGTAAAAAGCACATTGTTTTAAAATGTAACTTTCAGCCATGTAGTTTGATTTTCCTCAACAATGCTACCACTGTATTGCACACTGGGATGACAACTGACTCACTGTGGATTTCTTGTTGCAGTTTTCACTGCTCTGGAGATACATCCAACCATGTTAAGTAACAGAGGTTTGGAGGTATGCTACATCTGACAGACATTTTAACAAGTGATGTGACTGTCTAATAAAGCTCAAGCATCCTTCCCCTATCATTGCCTCTCCACAGAGGATTATCAATTTCAAGACATACCCTTAAGTGGCTTGATGGCCTCTTGATCAGGTAAAAAGGGAAATTCTGGCTTCTTTTCCCTCATAGCCACTAACACAGAAAGGAATGCACTTTGGTATGTACCAAATGCCCTGGATTCATAAAGTACAAGAATATTACAACAGTCTGAGGTAAAATATTAAAATGTGTTCTTATTTCTATTGTAATAAAATTAACCAAATGTATCTCCTCAAATACTTCGATGTTAAGACAACATGAATGCAGTGCTGAAGACACTTGTTCTATGTCACTGTAGTAATTGTTGTCTTTTACTAAGACATCCCTGTTGGAAAAGGGCCCAAATGTTATTTCTCCTCTCAAATCATAGTATAAAAAACATTGAGTGTCCAAACTGCATGTACAACATCAACTGTGCGGCCACTTATTCCCAAGTCCCATTTAATGAGGTTTGGGAAGTATCTTTGGGCGATGCTCAAACATGTGCAAGAGAATCACCATGAGTCTTTCAAAGTAAATGGAAGGGAGAATCGTTGTTTGAAATAAAATGAATGGCATTGATAACCAAAGGCACATTGTATTAAACCTAAGGGCACAATTATTCCACACTGCTGTCAATTCACAGAACAATAAAAAAAAGTGTAAAGTACATTGTGAAATGCCTGCTGATGTTAGCAGGTAACTTCTGTATCTATAAAGCACTATGGGTGTCCAAAGGGGCCCAAACCCCTGTGCAGTAGGCCTGGAGGGCACTGTGTCAGTCTCCAGTGGGGGGGGGGTGAGGGATCAACATGAGCATTACAGCTTTGCTGGTCTCCCTGACAGCCCATAGTTTGACCCACATCCACACCCCAACAATCCGTGACTGCTTGAATGTAAGCAGGACTACCTCCTGCTAGAGTAGGATTTCAAAGTAGTGGCAGATATATTTCTTTGTGCATTACACCATAAATCACTCAATTGATATACAAGCCACATTCAGGCCACTGGTTCCACCTATGTTAGCTCTTCATTGACACAATAAAATGAAATAAACTTATTAAGCTTTTACACCCAAGTCAGTCGAATTATTCTTTCCATGTCATAAATGCTACAAAAGTTGCCAGCCTTTTTTTTTTCAAATCCAACTGTTCAGGATTTGGGGAAAACGTGTTATTAATTATTTATTGTTAAAAAAGGGAACAACCTTTTAGAATTTTAACTTTGGCCTAATATTAGCAAGTCCACACAATGATTATGTAACAATATGAGGGTATGCAATGTAGCCATCTGTATTAGTGGTTATAAATTTGATTCAAGATTTGAATCACGTGTCATGCTCTGCCATAACATTGTCCACCTAAAATATTTATCTTTATTAGCATCGTTACTTGCTTGCATTCAGGTAAATGCAATGTCCTGCCTTCCTATTCTTCAATTCTTAGTCCTAGTCAATGTAAAAAAGCATTCACTTTAGAGACAAAAATATATCTAGACTCTAACTTGCAAACTAACCAGTCTTCGCTCATTGTAATTACACAACACTGTTTTGATCCACGAGCATTAAGTTTCAAGCTATAAAAAATTTATAAATAAAAAAGGTAAAGCACCATTTTTTTCCTTCCAGGACAGTACTTCCTGTAAAAGCAACTCTTCCAGCAAATAGCTTATAATTACATTAACGTACACCTGTCAAGTACTACTGAGAACAGTATTGTTTCTATCAAACCACATAAATTCCTTTAAATTTGCCATGAATCTACTGTAGTGTAGACCACTCTAGACACTCTCTCTTTTCCTCATTTAATTTCTTTAAGGAATGTCAAGAGATTTATAGGCACAAACCAAATCTATCATGTAAACATTGTTTATTTCTGCTACCTCATAACAGTCTGCAACATCCACTCCCCATTATGACCGGTTTCTCTTACCATAGTATGTTCTCTATTCTTGATATTGACAACAATGATGCTGGGAAATGCAACAAGCCTCAGATCACATAGCTTTTAGTAAAATGCATTTTGAATCCTCAGCCATTAACGCACTATTTATCTGACAGGATCTGAGGGTGGTGATTAAAATTTCAGAAGCACACAAAACAATGTATCCTACCATTACTTCATTGTAGCAAGGCCATTTACTTTTTATGCTACAAGATTAGGTATTAAACCATGTGGGACTTTTTGTTATTATAGACCAGAGTGTATGAATGCTCATTCAAAGCAGCATTCAACACAGCCCTGAGATAAAAACTTAAAAGTGTTGTTCCCCCTTTCTTGGCCATTTGAGCTTTCCTAGAAAAAAATCCAACTAAAGGTGCTACGAAGCAGTTCATAAATGGTGGATATGCGTTAACGACTCTTATTCCTAAAAATGCCACACTTCTGAATGCTCAGCTTTGCACAATTTCCAATATTGTAATTTCAAAGAAAAAAAGAAATTAGTGTTCAGCTAACTAATTTTGGCAACACTGTCCTTTGTTGTATATTCCCATTGGCATCAGTCATTTGTGCCAGGTTAGTCCTTAATTTTGTGGCTGAGCCAGAAGGGGGAGGTAATTTGGAGATTGAAGTTATAGCACCAGTACCCTCATTGAGCCGCTTTACAGTGGTTTTCTCCCCAGTGGGAGGTTTTGGCAAGCGTCTTCTGAGCCATGGGTGGCGGAGGGCCTGACTAGGAGTCATGCGCAGGGATGGGTCCCACTCTAGACACTGTTTGAGAAAGTCCAAGAAGAGGGGGTCGTCACAGCCCTTAAGTGCTGTCACCCAGTCCCTGCTGCCTGGTGGACCTCTGAGCTTACCCCTACGTGATCTTCCCCCATTCAACACCACTGAGCCATCAGGTAAGGTCGTGACTGTGCAGTAACGGGGGTATCCCTTTGAACTGACAAAATTTTTGGCTCTCTTAGATGAATCCAGTAGCTTCTGGGAGGGCATACCCAGCAGCTCTATGACACATGCTAGTTGGTCCCCTTCATCTTCTCCAGGCAAGAGAGGGTACCCTGTAAGTAATTCCGCTAAGATACAACCTAAGCTCCACATATCAATTGGGATCCCATATCGAGCACCCAGAATGACCTCTGGGGCCCTGTAGAAGCGTGACTGTATGTAAGTGTAGACCCGTTGATGCTCGTAGCAGCTGGAGCCAAAGTCAATCACTTTTATCCCACTGCGCCCCTGCTGCTTCAAAAGGATATTCTCAGGCTTGAGGTCGCAGTGAATGATTCTGTTCTTGTGCAAGGAGTCGAGACACTGCAAGATGGAGTGTGCAAACTTGCGCACTAGTGGCAAACTAAAGCCCTGAAACTTGTTTTTCTTGATAAGCTCATAAAGGTTCATGCTGAGCAACTCGAACGTCATGCAGATATGGTTGCGGAATGTGAAGTTCTCCAGCATGTGGATGACATTCATGGTGGAGTCCTTATCCTGTTTGCGCAAGTGTTCCAGAATGCGAATTTCCTCAGCTGCTTGGCGATGGAATCGCTTTTCGTTCCGTACCATTTTCAGGGCCACTTGCTGGTGGATCTTGTGGTCGTAGGCCTTCACCACCTGGCCAAAACTGCCTTTACCGATAACCTTTAGTACTTCATACCTATATGCTATATGGTCATGGGGCACATGAATGTAGGAGCCCTGATCATCATCATAACCTCCATTGTTTGAACCCCCAACTACACCTTGTCTTTTCTTTGCATTTGGACCTATAAAATAGATCTCAGGGTAGCTGAAGATCTCTTGGTGTTCAAACACTGAAAGCTTAGACATGTACTGTTTCATAGCCTGCTCAGGAGTCGAAGGTGCTGGCTTGGGTTTGCTTTCAGTTGATTTGATGGAAGTTGAGCTGCCTTGTCGACACTGGCTGCTTTCTTGCTGCTTCTCCGGCATGGCCAGACCTACGGTTGTCAACCCATTGGGTTGTGCAGTCAACACTGTCCGTTTGTTACTGTTCTCCTCGAACAGCTGTTGAACGTGGATCTGCTGGTGATTCCCGATGTGCAGATGGTCATTCATTGTGTGCTTATTGCCTCCAGCCTGGATAAGGTAAAACAAAAACAACATGCATCATTTGAGGATTGATTCCAAAATAAATTAAGAGAACACAGATGATATAACGAACCAAATTTAGATTGGACACAAAACAGACTAGAGCTATAAAATCTTTTGAAGGTATTGAACATTCAAGTCATTTCAACCCTGTCAATGCTGATGGAAGAACCTAGGTCTATTCTACTGTAGCAAGAATATTCAAAGCAGTCTCTTAAAGTGTAAGGTGAAAGGGAGGTCACTTCAGGCCAGATAACACAATTGTAAGAATGACTAACAATTTTTCCATGATTCTCTACAATAGGCTTGCCTATTGTATGTGTATTTGCATACACTATTAAAAAAGAAGAAAAGCCTAGGCAGGGTACAACTAAATGCTCTTTGTCTATTCTTATTGGATCAAGAGGAATGAAGCTTCCTAAACTAAAGACCAGATATCAGCACACACTCTACATATCTACACAATCTTCTCACATAATCAAATAAAAATGTTTTTTTACTACTCTTGCAAATGAATCAATGTGTTCATGACTGCATGGTTTGCATAATTTACTTCAAAATGTTACATTACTGGTCTAAAAGATTGGTGTCTGAGGTGTAGAGTACAATTTCTTAACCTTTCAATTCAAAAGCTATTTGTTGTTATACCTTGTTTTTAGGATGGGGAAATCATACTTGTGCACAAAGCTATAGAAGGCGAGTTTTTTGTTTATTCAAGGACATTAGACATGAATTTCCTGCTTTCCCGAATCTCCTGCCCGGCAAGATGTTTGCTTCCTTGATAATGTGATTACCTCTGCATCTTGTTTTTACAAGGACATCCTGTTGCTTCAGTCAGACATTTGTGGCAACCTTCTCATTCTATACAAAAGCAAAAATGCTTAAAAACGTTTGAACATGACTCCCCTTGACATGGCGGCTGTCCTGTTATTTCAGACTGATAGTTTTAATGGATTAGTGTTTATTTTTGTGTTTTGAATGGTAACGCTCATAATCCACTTAATTGTGCTTTATTTTCTAATCTCAGCCATGCTGTATTCACATGCAGAAAGAGTGATAATCTCCAAAACTAAATAACATATCAGGGCAATACAAGACTTTTGATTTTTACAGATCCTTTTCATCTCAACCTATCTCTAATCCCCAGATGGTCAGTGCTGATGTTTCGACACCTCTGACTGAAGATAAAGAGTAATACACAGCTTGAACTCTAAATCCAAGGGCTCTGATACAATCTGCTCTTAAAACACTCAATATAGAGCCATATTCCTTTTTCCCTGCCTCACACAAGACAAGAGCAGTGACAATGATGTACTGTTGAACAACAAGGCTCTAGTTTAGAAAACTGTATCATTCAAATATAAATATAAATGTAACCAAAAGCTAATCCTAAATCAATAAACCAATCTTTAGGTGTCACACAATAAATCACACCGATTCAAATGCGCAAATGATATAAAGCATAGATTTATGGATTAGTGAAGGCAGGGTAGTCTAAATAATTTACCAGCCATCCCAAAAAAAGCACTATTTCTAAAGGAACCATTTTCAGAGATTATGCATCATACACAAGATACTCTCTCATCTTGTGTAGGAACTAAGAGTGAATCTGAATAAAGCTTCAATTTAATTCTTCTATTGTACTTAGCTGCCCTGTCGGATAATTCTAACATGATCTGGACAGGTGGGGGGTCATGGAAAGGGCATGCTTGCTGACAGCTGTAGAGGACACAACTGGAGCTGATCAAAAGACACATTTGGTCTGAGAGATCATTCTAATGCTCACTTACTCTGCAAAATACATATAGCCTACTGCATGATAGAAGTGCTAAAAAGCTGTGATTCAACTGCCCTTAATGAGATTAACTGGACTTTGAAAGGTACGACACTCAAATTTAACAGGACAGAGATTTTAGACAAAAGTCCCCAAGTTTCCTACTAAATGCCATACATAATTTGACTTAGTAGACAATAGAAAAGCATCAGAAATTAATTTTAATATCTTATACATAATCAGCCCTATATACGATATACAAAATCAGCTTTAATTTGTTGATGTAATATGTTGCATTACCAAGTAGGAATGAGCCCTTCAAAATTACTGTTAAGTTTAGCATCATCACATCATAGCTCATCATCACACCTAATTACCATGTAAGTAATAAGCAAGGGCAAGAAACCTGAAAAAATCCTAAATGGAAGCAAAGCAAGGTCTGCATGGTCTTCACTTATTCACTGAAACAGGGCATACATATAGACATTAATGTATTTGCAACTTATCAGTTAAATGTCATTAAATATACATGTTGGTTTAAGAGCTAGATTTGCAAATACAATGCTAAGATGTAATTTGATAATAACATATAGCAAGAATTCTGTCTTGTAAGAGAATGCAGACATACAAATGCACCTACCATGCAAGCCTATGTCTATATTTACCCCTATTAGAATGACAGCTAAATAAAGAACTCCGGGGTACTTAGTCATAAATGGCATTGACCCAATTCTTGTATTTAATTCAGAATAACATGTCAAATACACTTATATGAACTGCAATTCTTTAAACTTTACTAATAAACAAATTATTTGACTCATCCATTATGAGCTTATTATGAGCTTATATATTAGATTATATATCATGTTTATTATTCTAATACCATGCAAAATATTATTGCCATGCAGATTCAATGGATTATAATTTTGGATGTATAGTTTTTACATAAGGAAATTCACTAGATGACAGATTTTAGCTGTGCCTGTTGGCGTCACACTGATGGCCTGAGCATTTCCCATCCCCCACTAATGGCAACACACAATACATCAGCCAATGACTCTGTGAGAGAGCCAGTGATCATTACTACTGCTCATATTCCTTTCCTCAAAAAGAATGTGTTTTGTTTACCAAAACAAGGGGTAAAGCATGCATTTTGGTTTTCAAAATGTTGAAATTACTGTCAAGGTCTTCTTACTACTGTCTCTTAAAAAATGCATACCTTACAAATAAAGTGCTGATTTTGTCCAACCACATCCAATATTCCCCTGTCTTAATCATCATCAAATGTAATTTTTAAGTTTATATACGTGTCAGACTTTCTTTTCTGTCAGAACCTTTGTCATGCAATGCCAGTGTAACATCTCACAATATTGACACAATATGGGCCATTACTTCAGGGCTCTGAACAACACATGCTATAAAGCATATTGAAGTGGGTGATAGGGGGCCGGAGAAAAAAAGACTTTAATAAAAATATATATTTTAGGGCTGTCAAAGTTAATGTGTTATAACAATTATCTATCTTGTTGTAACAATAACCTATCTTGCTCACTGTGACTTTCTTGAGGAACTATTCTTTGTAAAACTGCAGTCAAACACAAACTTATTGCAAAAAGCACAGTATAAACAGATTCATATTGAACTGAAAATTGTTTTCTTCAGGTACATATACCTCAAACACCAATCAAAAAAAGTGTAGGAAAAACACATGCAGTAAACTAAATACTAAGTAAATATTTCCCATATATTTTAAATTGTTTGAACTCAGTACACGTGACGATAAAAAAGCCAAATAATTACTTAATAAAAAAAAAAAAATACATTATGAGAACAAAGAAAGGGACATGAATGGTGGAAACTGCAAGCAAGAAGGTTAATTTTACCGTGAGAGAGTTGCTGTTCCTGAGTGGTGGTAATGTGACGGGTGATGCGGCTTCAGTCCCTGCTCCAGCTCGGGGACCCCCGATGCCCAGTCCTGGGGAAGACTGTAGCTGGCAAATCTCACCCCCTTTGCCTGTTGAAAGTCAGTAAAAACGTATTTGGTAAAATGTTTACACAACTGCCTGTCAGTATTTTTAAAAGGCAAAAGAAAACTATAGCCCCGCGACGTTACATGCATTTATACATAAAATTTATAAATCAATTATGAAATTTAAAGAGGACCGGAATTATACTTAAACCATTTAACAACCACACAACAAACGATAACCAACATTAGCACAACGAAAACCTGTAATACAGACACACGAGCTATAAAACATTACATTTAAAAAAATTTCATCCAAAGTGCTTGTTTTTCTATATCTAGTCTCTATAGCAACAGTAATAATTAACTAAAAAATACAAAAACGGCCGCTTTTCCAATGCTGTTTCCGGGGCTTATAGCTACTGTACTTGACCATACAATCAACGGCGAGCAATGAAACGAGAAGCTGCGAGCCTTACAAGCGTTATGGAGCATTTAAATAGGATAAATAATCCATCTTCTCAATTCAGTCTGGAGAACAAACGAGACCGGCGTCGCCCTCCTAGATCCGGGCATTGGGCTCCTTACCAATCGGGTAGACAGCAGCAGCAGCAGCGCAGGGTTTCTTGGTTAACATGGCCGCTGGAGAATCACACACACGCGCAGAAAAGCCACTTCAGAGTCTCTCCCCTCCTCCCTGTGATCACCCACTCTGACTGCTGCTACTCCAATCAGCTACATCCAGACCTGAGCGAGCAAACTCTAGGGGCTGCTTCATCAAACGCTACCCGATTTCGCCTTATCATCGCTTGGAAACGTGCAAAACAAACAAAGACGCACGCATGGCTCTGTACTGCTCCGCACTTTTGGGCCTAGGAAATTCTGCACAGCCCGTGGCATTCTCTCTCTCACACACTCACACACACTAACCGGAATATACTTTAAACCGGTTTAGGGTGTTGTCTGGACTTTTCTATCAGCCTCGTTCGCCTCCACCTTCTTAACGCTCCCCTCCCCGTGCGGCAAGCCCCTTTCACATTTATCAATGAATAGTGTCTATAAATGCAATAGTGACACTTATCTTTTACAAAGGCACTGATAATCATTAATTTGGTACTGGTATTTACTACAGATGTGACAATTGTCTATTTACGGTTACATTATTCCTTATTTTTAGTTAGTTGCAATTACTCAAAGCTTTTATAGTAGCCTATTTCCTGCTCACCTTAGTAAATTAATGAATGAATGGGCCCCACTTTATATTAGGTCGCCTTAACTACTATGTATTTACATTTAAATGAATAATTTGATTCAATGCACTTATTGTGTACATTCATGTTTTTACATTGTACTTATATTAAAAAAAAAATACCTATATGTAGTTACATCTGTAATTAATTTCTGAAATTACATTTATAATTACACTGTTGACCCATCCTTTACACCTTAACCCACCCTTAAACCTACCTAAACCACAAAACCTGTTCCTATCCCACCTCAATAGCAGCAAACGTGTTTTGCAATACAATATGACCACAATAAATAATTGTACTTTTTTTTTTTTATATGTAAGTACATAGTAGTTAAGGCCACCTAATATAAAGTGTGACCAATGAATGAATGAATGCATGGATGATACAAAAAGTAAGTCTACTACTGAAATAAAAACAGAAGTTGTCATGTTAAAATGGCTTGCCATAGTCCCAAAGGACTCCCAAAGTCCACCAATCAGAGTCCCAAACAGAGCACAAATTCACTTAGTCACACACCTGATGCCACCATTTGTTTACATGTGCATACTGTACATTTTATGAGAAAGCATTTTTTTCATGCTTTCAGTCCTGTTTCGATCACACAATAATAGCGTGCAATTTTGAACCCCATCTACTTTCACTGGTAACATTTGTGATTAAAATGTACTTTTGAGTTTGAAGAGTCTAAGAAAAGAGTTGGTATTTCACAGAGAGTCAGATTAACTATTAACTATTTCTTGATGTGAACATTCTTACATGGGTGTGTGGTAATCACATGAACAGATCTGTTTATTTCTAGTTTGCCCATTTGAAAGATGATGTCTGGTAAAAGCTTTATAAAAGGTAACACCCAGGTTGCCTTAAATAATATTACATATACTATTGCCTTATCATTTGTAACTTTCTGCTGTGTTTTATTGACCAACTGACTTTTTTTTTTACCACTGGTTATAAATTAACATTTTAAATTATTAATTTACTTTTACACTTTCAGCACGTTATTTTTGCATGACAGTTGAATTTACTGTCCACTAGAGGGTGGAGTGCGTGCGGCATAACATTACTGTCTCCACATGTACTGTACATTTAGTTCCCAAACAAGAGCCATGTATGGACATATAGGATTATGATGCTTAATTTGATTTCTTAATTTAATTTTAGGACAGTTGCATCAAACACAACACTACACAAAAATCATGTCCCAGATTCCTCTGACATCACAAACTTCAAACATCGCAGCTGCTGGTAAATTTGTATAAATGCATCACTACAGATAAAAAAAGATAACATCCAACCTTTCACATTCTACGGTGATTAGGTTATATGTGATGTGATTGAATCTGTGTATTATCTAAGAGACATCAAGCACAATAACAATGATTGATCTTATTCCTCTGAGTACTGTTGTGGTTTTGCGTTTCATCAACTCAGATAATCCTATTTCAGTCTTTTAAAAGTGGTATATTCCAAAAGATGTGATTTTTGATAGTGATCATGTACTCCTATATCTGTGAGTATCAGCAGTTTCAGGCTCAGCATTTAAACATAAAAATATTATCTCAGTTTCAATCTACTAGGCATGACAGAAAAAAAAATACTTCTTGCACAGCACTGAATATGAGGCAGTTATTTTAGAGAATTTACTATCGAATCTGGCTTAACTATCAGCCTCTAAAACAAACAAAAAAGCAAGGTTCAGCATACAAAATGTACACTCTCTAAAAAAGTAAAATGCAAAATAAAAACAAATTACAATCATCTCCCCCATCCATCCCCCCAGGAAGCGAGCTAATGTAGTGTCACATGTCAGGCTGTGGTCAGAAGAGAGCAAGGTATGCTGGGATGGCTGTCATGGCATTTGTCACTGCGGTTACTGGGAAACATCAGGAGGCACTATGTAAGGAACTGGGACTCTGATAACAGGATTGAGTCATTTTAAATGGGGAGTGTAAGAAGGGCTGATCCAGGGGTCGTGTTAATTCTCACATTATTGCCTTGTAGTTTCTGATAGTGTGATAGCAAAGGGCTGGCAGAACCCATTTGTTGAGGCATAGCCATGCAATCACACTGATGCATGGCACTCAGGGCCAAAAGCTGTGAAAAGACCTGCAGAAGTGCAATAGCAATGGAATCATTGGAGTTATTTGCAGTTGAGTTCCTCCACTGCTTATGTAAATACTGACATGCCTTTCCTTTCCATTAACAAACAAAGGGACTTTAAACCCCATTCTCAGATACCCCCTTTACTAGGCCAAATCTACTATGATATTTGTACCAAATGTCTTATGGCAGAGGTTCTCAACCATGGGGCCTAGGTCCATGAGGGCTTTAGAAGAATTCCAGGGTGCCTCAAGATGTTATTACAAAGAAAAGAGTAGTTTATGTTTTGCCAAAATGGTTTTGGAGGGCTGAAAGCTTTTACTAAAATGTCCTGTTAACACTTTTCCAAAGGTGTGTTTTGACTTGTCAGCATCTATTTTTCGTGTACACAATGTGGATAAGCTACAGCAGGTAAACATGTCAGCAGTGTTGACACTAGGGCTGGGTTGACAATATTAATTTCTCAATTTAAAAAATGCTTATATCGAAAACTGATATTGATGCTTAAGTGCCCAAATCAGTCTTCTTGGTTCACACCAAGAACGATAACTATGACGATAACTATAAAGATAGCGATATTAGCGTCCACACCAGTGAACGATATTGTCTGTTTATTTATTGTTGCTTTAAATTCTCGAGCTCGTTACAGCAGGATGGATTCTGATTGGCTGTCAATGTTTTTATCGTTCATCAGCTGGAAAAAAAAAATCGTTTTGAAAGTGATTCCAACCATATCGTTTCTCTGTGCCTTTATCATTAAAGTTGTGGTGTGGACTCTGCTATTGAGAATGATTTTTAGAACTATATCTTTATCGTTATCTTTATAGTTATCGTCCTTGGTGTGAACGGGCCTTAAGTCTATGCTGATGCAATAACAAAACATTACTAAACATAATTTGTAGTGCACCTGCCATGTAATAATTGTTACATTTTATATGAAACAAAGTCTCAGCTTTTATTTAAATTCAAACCATAAATGTAATTTTGGCACAATATAACTATTAGTTATGGCACTAGTTTCAACCGCAGAAAGACTTCAATAAAACAGCTTGTAAATAATGTCAAATAATGTTACCTCTAATTTACCTCAAGAAAGCCATTCAATGTCCATAAATCATTCATTAGAAAAAAATAACTCTAGAAAGAAGCATTTTGCTAAATATATGCACTGTATTACATATTCATATTATTTTTTTATATACCTGGGTAACGTCATTGTATCATCAAAAAGTGGATATGAAAACGTGCTAATGTGCAATTTAAACATTTGTATATAATTCAATTTTGTTTTAAGTGTTAATTATTAAACACATTTAATTTGTTAACTGATTATTAAATAAACATTATTTTCAGGTTTAGCTAAATGAAAACATTAATTTTGGTTTCTGTAAAATGACTTATTAGACAAAGACTTGATAAAACAAAGCATGCATTAAAATAAGCTAAGTCAACTAAAAATAAAGATATCTCTTATTTAAGTTCACCCCCTCAACAACGTTTCCCCCTGATCTTTAAGGTATGAGTGATTTCCTGAGAAACACCACAATAGCAGGTTGCTGTTTTCCACTTTTTTTTCACAGTCCATGATGTTTGCTAATTAAAATGTATATCTTGACAAGATAAACCATAATTCCTTACAGTTTTATCTGAAATACAACATATACAATACAAAAAATAAATGAATGAATGGATGGATGGGTGGATGAAGGTGCAACTGTCCATAAATGGTTGTATACAAAACACCAGAAAATTGTGGGAAAATGTGTATTGATCCATGCAAAAGCAAAAGTAAAAGTAAAAAAAAAAATAGACAGTTTATAGTTCATAGATATCTACATAACTTATTACTAACTGCTCCCATAAGACAAAAAAAAAATCTAAATTGTTCAAATATTTTAAGCCACTAACCTGGCAAACGTTTGGCAAATCCAGTGATTATTTCATCATTAAAAGCACTCCAGGTGTCAGTCCAGTACCTTGTAAACATGACTTTGTTTCCTGGTGGACTGATCAAAAAAATGCTGTGACCCCTTACTATAGGAAGTTGTGTAAAGCCAGCCAATTAGATTAGAGCTCTCAAGATTGAGAAAGTACTTCCTAGTTTTGTAAGCAATATGCATCAGATGATTAGCAAACAGATTGTGGGAGGGCTGTCTGAGGCGCAGACTACGGCTATGATAATAAACTGATAAAATGGTAGTCCCTTCTTTGTACAATGATGTCTTGTTGTACTTACGCCATCAGCTTAGGGGGAGGATGCAACATGCATGCCTTGGTCTATATTTAGCTGCTTTGCTTTTAGAACTGCTGGAGCATCCAGGCATCAGAATGGTGCTCTGGGAATGTGTGGTGATTCCAGACTGAGCTTTCTCCGCTTGGCAACATGCTCACTGAGGTACATGGATGCAGTGAAAGCCTTCGGAATATGAGGATAGATATGCAGCTAACACACATAGATGGTTCATACAACATCACATATTTATGCCAGATTGTAGTATCACATGTTGCTCTTATATGTACAGCTTGCTTTGTATAAGTCAAGTTTAATTTATGTCAGGTTTGATTTGCATTGCGCATACAACCTATTTTTAACCTTTTAAACTGTCAGCAGCTTGTTCTATATGTTTCTGGCTGATAGACATACCATATAAACCATTTTTCTTTACTACTCATCTTGCTAAAATGACAAAAGAAACAAAAAAGCTGTCTGTTGAAAGCCTGAATGAACGAAAGATTCCACCAGGTGACTAATTAAAGCGTGTATAACATCACCTGCTCTGCTGTAACAATAATGAACCCTGCAGACAAAACACATCATAATGATATCCAGTCCTGGGGACAGATAGGGGTAATACACGTGAGAACTTTTCAAAAGCACCCACACACACCTGAGAGTTTTTACTGTTTCCATCATGTGCAATAACTCAACAATAGACTATAAAAAGCACGTTGCCAGTCCTGTACACACATGCTTTATTCCAAAACCTAGTGAAATCTTAGTGAAAAAAAAAAATACAAGAGGGCAGATGAGGAATAATGTTGACTGATATCAACATTTAAAATTTTTATTTTAATATTTTTATGTTTATTAGAGTATCATACCATTAGCTTAGCAGCATGCTAACATCAAACTCTATTAGAATCAATTGTCAGGAATTGTGCACATTATTATTTTGTTATTTTTGTGGCACATGTGGTTGGTGCCCGTATAAAGAATTAAAATGGTCACTTATTAGGTTACTTGACATTTAGGAAGCTGCTTTTGAAGCCAGCTGTCTATGTAGACAGTATAGACATCAAGTAATTTAACTAGTAGGAACAGAAATATAATTTCCTTGTGTTAACAATAGACAAAAACCTCTCATCAGTCATTAAAAGACTCAACAGATGTACAGCAATTAAACACCAGTACTCCTTCCTATTATATATGAACATATATTAAATAATCCACCAACACTTAAACTATTTCAGTCAGGTACCAGTACTGAAAAGGTTAATAAAAACTATAATATTCATATAAATAATTGCATAAAGCTCAAAACAGATGGCAGGTGTATCTCAGAGCCTACTGACAACTGACTCCTGGCCAATTAGGATTTTGGGCCAAAACAAAAGCACAGATGGCTGAAGTACCATTTCCATCTGGTTAATAATACAGTCAGGTTTATGAAATGAGCTAGTGATTCGACCTGTTGTCATCCCCTCACATCAATGGCAAACAAATCAATAGATACTGGGCTGGAGAGCTGTCTTGCAAATCAACACTCCTGACACACAGCTTGACTGATGAGAGACTCAACAAAATGGTGGCTGGTTATGTAATAAATGAGTCATGTTCACACGTAAAATTATATTTGCACGCACACTCCCTGCCCACGCAGAATGTCTGAGCAAATATAAACATGCAATCGCACAAAAAGACAGGAAGTATATATACCTATGAAAATAGACAGTGACTTAAGCACTGTTTGTAGGGAATTACCTCAACCTACTTCCCTGTTCACATGAATTTACTATGAAATATAACACATTAGGTAGTATTCTTGTAAGCTGTTTATATTAGCACACAGAGTGTAATTGAGCATGACTTGCAAGTGTATAAAGAAAAAAATGTCAGTAGCTTAAATATGAAAAATATATCTGTAACCTCATGACCAGATAATTGCAATTTTCAGTATAGAGTCTCAACACTGACATGTACAAACACACGCTCACATTCTGTACTCATTCACATTGTCTTTCTTTCTCTCTGTGTACATTACAGATCCGTCTCCCAAAGAAAGTTCTCTGAGGGAATGGAGCATATTTTTGTCAGCTCCGCTGTCATACATTCACCCACACTGCACATATTTAGAAAGGTTTATTTTTAAAGCCATCTGGTGGATTCTTGTAGAAAAGCTTGGAAACGCCTCTGAAAAATCATCAGCTTTGGCTATTCACAGTAGCAGTGAATCAAATATGATACACAGGATGAGAGGCAGTGACTCAAACAGTTTCACGTAACAAAATCTAACTGTGCTATAAATCACTATTTTTTCCACATGCTACTTCACACTGTTTTCTCATTCACTCACATATATGCCAGAGTATTGCATAAATTTATTAATGGCCGGAAGAATCTAAATAGTTTGAAATAAGAAATTTCAAACATAAGGCTTTTGTGTTTTGCATGAATGGGTAACGGTTTGTCACTGTTCGGGTGAAGGGTTTCATGTATCTTCATTTGTGCATTGGATCCAAAGCTCACAGGCAACATTAACCACACTTGAATGGTTCAGTGCCTTGAGCTAAAGGTGGAAGCATCTCTTATTCCTAGTATTCCTTGCCTCTGACCCCCACATTCCCAGTATTTCCTGCCTCTGGGAAACCCCTCTGGCTAGAACCCTGCATGGTTTTGCATGCAGATGCAAGGCTATTAACCCTATTAACAGCACAGTGCTGAAGAAGGGGGTGTTCATTATTGTACTTGTTGCCACATCGGAAACCTTGGCTACATTCAAAGTCTTCTCTCGTCTCTAAATTCAGTCAAACTTTGCCTCCATTGTCACCATGGCTGCTAGTGCAACATCTGGCCTGTATAACGTGTCCAAACGGATTGATTACAGAGGGAACTAACTAACAAAGCATGCATTTGTCTAAATCTGTTGCAGTAATCCAGTGTGAGCCACTTTAGAGACCATATAAAGATAGATGGATTTCAGCACAACACACTGCACATGTGTTCTCTGGGCACACGATAGATAGTATTGTGCATGTTTAAAGAGCCATAATTGAGCCCGTCTGTAATATTGTTTACACCGGCTACACAAACTACAGAGACCAGTCCAGGACTGTGCAAATAATGTGTTGCTTGGCAACAATGAATCTTGATTATCAGCCTGAATAGCACAGGCCTTGTTTACATCCCACAACAGCAAGAGTTTACAAGACAGGAATGGGTCTAGTTCAAATTACAATTTGTTTTTGATATTTACATTCAAGGCTATTGTAGTCATGCCGGTGGTTGGTAACATGCCACCTTCTTTGGCATAGCTACAGTGGCATAGCTAACACAAAAGAAGCCCAAGCTTGAAATGGCTCTTGGCACATCCATTTGATTGATGAAGCTGAAGGCTCAATTACCCACAATGTTGTCTTAAAAAACAAAGTTAACTACAGACCTGTGGACCAATAAGCTCATTAGAAAAGTGATGAATAGACTATAACATCCAATCACATGATCTCTCACTGCGGGGGTGGAGCTAACATGAAAGTGCCATCTGCACAATTGAAAAGAGACACCAGACCCCCAACCTGAGACGCAGCATCACATTTTAAATATCCCCCACTGCTGGTTAACTGTCACTCTTCAGTCATGTTGACCGTGAGGGGCTATTGGGAATGGCAAACAAACAAAAAAGTCCAATAGAAAGTCAAATTATTTTCAGTGTACTGTGAATTAATGTCTGTATTAACAAAAATTATGTGGGTGTTTAAATATTTATAACCCAGAGAGGCAGCAGCTAGTATGCTGAGGTACGGTACACATCGAAAGTGGCATTCACTGTATAAATTCATCCATTCATAAAAAAATAAGCAAAATTCCTCTAGCCTGAGGGAAAGCAGAAAGTGGCATCCATCAAACTAACTTCCCTCGGCACCAATGCAAAAGAACAACCTAGCTGACTACAAACTCGGTACTTTAGTGTCAGGTGGGAAGCCCCTGAAATGCTTCAGTGAAGCTAATGAATCGACACTGCAAGGTTATGAACTACCACAGCCATTCCTGCTGGGGTAAAACAGAGTTTTGAATTTCCTTCAGTTGTATTTACACTCTCATTCATTCCACCAGAGTAACCATTATGGAGTATAATGTGCAGTTTTGGTCACAATGATGATGTGATCCCAGTATAATCCACTGGAGATAAGCATGAGGTGTGGCACCCTTTTGCTCGTTGTTTATCTCATTATTTTCCTTTCAGTCTGAGTCTTATCTGATGCTCAATGTTTTAGCAAACAAGAATGCAGGCAAATATTTAACACCAGGCCCAAAGAGTGACATGGAAACCGAAGAAAATCCATATTGAAATACAATGACTCACCAAAACCTTTGAGATGCCTCCTTAGCCAGCATTTGCTGTCATCAAACAGTAGCTGTGCTCCTAACACGAAGGCTGGTCCAAAACTGAAGCAAGTCAATTATGCAGTCACCTCAGATACCTCGTTTTCACCGGATTCTAAGGCAGGATTACATGTGTCCTCCCAAAATGCACTAGACACAAATAGAGAACGAAGCAAGTGAAATAATTAATTAAATTAATTCAATACTAAAGTGTATTCATGTTCATTTATGTTTATTATATATTGTATATTTATTATTACAACTTTCAGTGGAATGTCCTGAAGCACTATTTGTATGCTGACTGTAATTGTTGCCTATGTACCCTGTTCTGAACCAGTAAGGATGCTGCTCCAGGATGCAAGCTAGAATTAGAATTAGAGCTAATCCCACTGTTAAGTAATAAATGTTTTGATTATTTTTATCTTTATTAGGGGAAATACTTTGTGTCTCTCTCACTGCCAGTAAAGGTAAATGGTTCCGCCTTTGCGAGTTCCAATATGACTCGATCTTAATCTCAGTACTTGTAATGAAGGAGCATTTCTAATCTTCTGCTCCTGCATTTTCCCAAGAGAGTCATATTGATTTCTTATTCAGTGCTGCCTAATTTGGAATTCACAATTTTACACCAAGTCCATTTATTAAAACCACCTCTGTTACGCTCCAATTCTGTTTATAGCTGTCCTTTGCTTACCTTAAAAGATGTGCCTTAGATGAAGTATCATTAGTGAAGGCTTTAAACACAGCTCGTCACATTCTACACTGATGGACATCGACCATCTGCAGCAGGCTAACAATCCAACTGGTTTCCTGTTCATTCTTCAATTATGTTGGTTAAAATGTGTAATTGAAGAGAAAACAAAAAAGACACATATACAGCAGCTTATGCAGTATGGATCCATTGGCTTTCTGAGGAGCTTGAGACTTGTTACCTCACATATGATCACCGAAGCCTTCTGTTAGCCAAGCTTAAAAGGCCAGGGCATGAGTACAGAGTAGATGTGTGACAAAGTAAAATTACACTGCTTAATAATTGATGGCGTTGAAAACTAAAATGTGTGTGTGTGCGAGAAAGAGAAAGATGCTCAACTTGACTCCTCCTTCCAAAGTAATGAGTACTGTCACTCTGTAATTGATCCACTGTATGGACCACCCTTTTCTGGGTTTGATCTTCTACTACTCAACTCAACAGTTATATTTTCACAGTGCATGAAGAAACCTACTCTGTGTCACACTAGTTAAACAATGGGATTAACAGTCTATCCATCAGGACTCATTCAGTCACGAGAAACATATCTGTTTACTTATAAATGATAGCAAAGTTTCTGCAGAAAAAAATGGTTATTTATGTTAGCATGGGAAAAGAAATATACCATACAAATACTAGTATGTGCAACCTATGACGTCAATACCAATTTTGTAATGGTCAAAGAGACAGGTTATGGTCCTATATGTCAGCATGGGGGTAGGGGACACTTGTTCATTGACTGCCACGTGAGAGTAGAAGTGTTCTTAAAGGAATAGTTCAACCAAAAATTTTAATCCTTTTATCATCTTGATACTCGTGATAGAATTTTAATTGTGTGTAACACTGAAACATAAAACCTAATGACTGTTACAAGCAAAATCATATATAAAAAGCCATAAAAATAGCTAATAGTTATTGCACTCCACTACTTTACCTCAATCTCTGATCACCATATCAGTCTTAAGTCACTGCTGCCAGTCATTCCTTATCATTGTGACCCTTGGCTAGCAGCAATCAGTGCTTCCCATGATGCTTTTCAGTTTCCGTTTATCATCTTTTTCGTTATCATTTTATACATATCTGAGAATTTTTATGCTCAGTCATACTTTCTTACATTATCTCACATTGCCACAGGAAAGGGTTCACACAAGCTTACATTATAAACAACCAGACACAATTAAAAATGGTGTTTCAGTCGGAGACAAAAATGAAACCCAAAGAACTTTGCTAAATGTATAATCTAATATTCCTCTCACTGCCCCATAAAACAAACACTAGATCAGTTTAAAATAATATGGTTGAGGGTTTTCTAGCCCCTCAAGTCAGCGTCTTAGATTATTTTCTTCCCATTATTTTCAGCCTACACCAAATCGACAGTAGAACTGCCGGACAGACCAGAGTCTCATTAATGCATGGCAGGGTTTTAATACATCTGGGCCTATACATGGAGCAGCTTTGAGCTAAAATAAAAAATAAGCAGAGCTTTAGCGCCCTTTTTACTTTCTCTGACATGCCAACCAAAAGAAACATTAAATGTTTGGGAGAAATGTGATTTACAGAAATTATGAGAGCTCCCCAGGGCCAGTTGTGTGTGGTACTGGTGCTCCTTCACACTAAATGGACATAAATCTATAATCAGGTGGTCTACCCATCCTGGTGGCCATTTTGGGGTGGAAAACTAATTACTTACATTGTGGACACTTTATTCACCAGAGCAAATTTAGTGACTACAGAAATCCCATGAGAGGAATGGACAGTTTTCATGCATGCCACCTGAGCTGCTCTTTGCTTCTCAAGTTACACCACTAAATGCTGGAGGGTTGCTCATATAAGAGCATTGTGTTCAAACCCAAGACATTTTTTTTGTAAAGTTCACAGAAGTGCACAAACTGTCTCTCAACTTGCAAGAATGTCACACGACAATACTATAACATTCAGGGAAAAAAACAATGTATGCACAATATGTGCAGTAGTAATCTAAGTAGTCTTAGCCTTAGACTTCACACCCATGGACAACTGGCTAAACATCTGATACATATCGCGCTCAAAATTGGAAACACTTCAGGAGTTTCGAAGTCGTCATCTGATTGGTTGAATTTTACAGAATTTCTGGGAGACGGGTGTGTTGTGTTCTTTAACGTTCTGCCTGGAAACAAAAATGCTGTGATGCCAAATCCCCTCATGGAAGATAAAAGCCAGGATCAATCAGAATCAGGATTATCAGGATCAACAAAACGCTGGATTTTCAAAAGTATGTGAAATATTTAAAGTTCGCGACATAGAATCTTTAAAATATGTGCAAGAGTTTTACACACTGGTCTGTTATTGTGAGGACATTTCCACGCCCCTAAACAGGACATGGCACAAAACGAAACGTGATTGGTTGCTTTACCTGTCATTCATGTGGCCTCTTGGGCGGGTCTTGGTAATTCAAAGCGGCCAAGGTTCTGAAGGTCTGGCTATGTGAGACTATATTCTTAGAGGATAGCTCACTCCAAAATATATTTTTTCTTAAAAAAATGTATACAGAATATTTCTCACTCAATTTTATGCGTTTCTCTCTTCTGGTGGAAAGAATTTTAAAGAACGTTGGTGTCCAAAAAATTTTGACTGTTGAGTTGACTTCATTGTATTGGCATAAAAAACTGCGGTTGCTAGGGTGTTCTGGGTGGATGCTTACTTGCAAATGAGCCCTATTCTAAGTCTCTCTGATATTTTGGTACCTAGATATGGCGTAGGCCTTTCATTCAGTCCAAGGCCCAGATTTACTAGCAGCTTGAGCCAGCGCAAACCATCTTTGGCGTTAAAATAGTACTGTCAGCATTGACTAAAGATGTGCAGTGAAGAATTAGTGCTGAAAAGGCGTGGACACAGTTATTTTTCGCCTGACCTTATTGAATATGCATTTGTAAGAGTTTCCCTTTCAGACACAAAATTTATTGGAGGAGAGTATTCAAATGAATCACGCAACACAATTTTCTAACATTTGCCCATATCAAATTACTGGTATTTGCGCCATTATTTAACGCTTAAAAAAAGTAAGGGGTGGTTAAAGGGGTGGTTCACTGTTTTTTTTCTAGGCTTGATTGTGTTTATGGGGTGCAGTCTAACATGTGTTAATGGTTCGTTTTTTAAAAAATGCATTATTTTTCACATAATTTACCTTTATTCCTCACCGCTCTGTCCCTTCTCTGTGAATCACGCTGATCATTTCCTTCTTTTATGAAGCCCCTCCCTCAGAAATAGGCGATGGGCTCTGATTGGTTAGCTAGCCCAGTGTGTTGTGATTGGCCAAACCACCTCTAGTGCGCGTCTAAAAGTCCGGCCCCTCACCTCAGCGGCACCTTTTACGTGCACCTCTAGTTTTCTCTTCCTGTTCTCTAAAGCAGCACATCATGGCCTCGCCCCCTTTGTTGCCTTTTCCCGAGGGCGGGGTTATCTTGGTTTGTTACGTCACAAACCCGGGAAGTAACTTGTTGTAGTCCCTACCAGCCGTTTTTGTAGGCATTAAACTGCCAGAATTTTAAAAGACGATATCTACGTTTGCATTGAACTTTCAGCTTCGTAACTTTGCAGATATTGTTTATGCTCAAACAGCAACATTACACACTAATTAACGTTAAAAAAGTGAAGTTGCAATGAACCACCCCTTTAAAGCAGGCAGTAATTTGCGCCGTTTATTGTGCTGGACATTATGAAATGATCTGACTGCATCTATGTTCTTTATTGTGCGCATTGTCAGTAAATCACCCACAGAATTTTCCCCTCCCATTGGCGCTATTATGGAATTAGGCTCTAACGCTAATTTGCTCTGTTTAGTAAATATAGCCCCAAGTCTTAGGGATGTTCACCTGCTTGCCAGAAAAAAATATAAGCCACACAGTTGAAGGTTTCACTGATATCCACAGCACAGTCTTGGGATGTAACAAGCACTACTAAAAACAATACTGGTTACTAACAAACTTCACATTGAAAACATGACATTAAAAATGTATAACCTTTACAACAAAACTCAAAACTACAAAAGAAAACCAAGAGAATATGTGCGCATATGTACAGTGTGTGATGTCCAAAGCAAAAAAAACTTTTCCATGCCACCCTGCCATCTGTGACCATCTGTGCTGTCGTTACTATGAAATCATAAAGGCTGATGGTGTTTAGCTTGATGGCACAGTGTGATTATGGGGGCATGGTGTCTGTAAAATGGTCGCTTATATAGTAGCACGTCATTCTCTCGACACAGATGGATACCCACCGTGATCCTCAGGCCAAAGTTTTCCTCATGGACCCAAGTATATGCCCTGCACAGTGAGGAGTCCAGTAATTCAGCTTAAAACTAAGACACTCTCTGTGCCCCAACCATGTGTTGACCTCACAGTATTATGAAGTACCCTTACTGACATACGAGCTGTCACACTAACCTCAGGTGTGTCCCTAGGCTTAATATAACTGAGTCATACAGGGCAATTATACAGTTACACTCATTACACTGATCACAATGTAGTCAAATGAGAAGTGGCTCACATTTAAAGATTACACCAAACCGTTCTCCTGTGCGACACGTTCTCCCATGAGCACCCACTGTTTTGTTGCTTAGCTACATGTAAAGCGTATGGCTGCCCTCTTGGTGCTTAGCTTTGTTTGTTCGTTGTGTTTTGTTTATTTATTTAAAACTAATATGCTTAGGGCTCTCTTAGGTGTGGTGTTGCCCCTTTGATTGACAGGTTGAGTGTCCACCCTCATGAGGTCAGAGGTTATAACCGTGACCTGTTTCCCGGAGAGTACAGATCAGCTGAGAAATGCCTCCAGCTACATTGTACTGTCCCCTCCCATGCCCTGCCCCTTGTTGCCCCAAAAATACCATGCAATTCCCAGAAACCTTTTATCTTTGTCCCCCTGAGCTGTTTTGGAAAGTTAGAGGGAGAATTTAAGAAGAAGACAATTTTTCACCTGCCTTTTTAGCCGACAAACTATCCTTCTGTTCAACTGCATGTCTATTAACAGCCTTAAAGGAGCAAGCTAGCTAACTTAACCTCCAGAAACAAATAATTTTATTTTTGGCAGTCATTTCGTGGCGAGACACTCGCTAACCCTGTCCAGCTGTCCCCTCTGCTCTTTACTCTGGGTGCAAGGCTTTCTTTAGGGCAGGATTAGTTTACCTCTGCAGGAGTGATCTCACACACACATATACACACTCAAGGAGAGTGACAGGTTGAAAGGCTGTACGGAGCTCCTCACTGGCCTTTATAAAGCTGACTCACAGTAGATGCAGGTGAATCAACAGTGCAGCCATTCACTGAATACTGCCCGTCCTGAAATAGCCCTTCAGAGCAAACATCTTTTGTTGTTGAGCAACAGCCCTGTGGTCATTTACGACTCTTTGAATTGCTTAAAGAACTGACTGACCCACAAAATGGGCAGTTTTGAGTTACCAAATGTTTCAGTTGGACTTAAATTAGCATGCGTTATCATGATTTTCTATGATGAAATAATCTGAAGGCACTGTAAACATTTTTAATGGAAATACACACTTGTCCCTACTCCCTAACTGATATCAGTTTTTTAAAATGAAAATAAATAAATAAATAAATAAAAATACTGTGGGATTGGGCACAGTTTTTATCCAATCAGAAAGCTATATAGAATCACTCTCTGCTTGAACAGATATTTGCCATTTTTGGACCACAGAATTTGTAGAGCTCAATCACTCTGCACTGATGATGTCTTGACAATGTTGAGTATCTCATGCAAATATCAGATAGTTAGTTACATAAATTTTCTTGTCATGACGTTCATGGAGTGGTGACAAGACCTCTTGCACCTTCTTTTAAGCAGCAAGCTTTTCCCAGTAGGAGGCTAATCTGTATTCCACTCTCTTTCCTGCTCATTCTATCACTGTTCTTTAATGTTTGTTTATCCTGAGGCTTAGAGAATAATTCCGTTAGTTACACTGACTCTCAAGGGGCTTTGAGTCTGCAGTGCAATGACTTCATACGTGAGCTGATGTTACAATCACGTCACACGTGGCCTTGAGTCCTTGACAGATATTTAGCTGTGTTCTCAATATAGTCCAATTAATTGTCAAAGACAAAATCTGTCGATGTCAGAAAGAAGTTCTGCAGATAGATTCAACAGATCTTATGATTTGTACAAGACGTTTTGCTGGTAATTTGAGCTATAAGAAGACATTTGCCATACTCTGTAAAGCAGCAATGTCACTTTTGAACCACTAGTTGCCAAATGGAATTGTGAAAGTAATGACTTTCAAAATGTTTCACAAATACTCTCCCTTTCGTTCAGTCCAAACAAAAGTCTGGCTTCAAATTCATGCCACTGGTAAAGACAATGTCAGGCTGCTGGAACAAACACAGAAATATTGAAAGGGCCATGGTGTTTAAAGTTTTTATGGCTATCAACCTACATTAGCCACACATTACAATGGATTAGAAGAATGTTTTGTAAAATCACACAGCAAATGTAAAAGGCTCTAACAGGGGGGTCAGGGTCAAATAGATATATTAAGGAAGTCATCAAAAAAAAAAATTCTGTCATGGATATCAAGAATGAAAGGAACCCATGCCATTAAGCTAAACTGAAAGTGAACATTGTGGATGCACGATGATTCCTCACTATGTACTGTACTAATCAATATTATGAGACGAGTGATTCGTCCATAAAGGATTTACTGGGGGTACTAGTCGAGACCTCAATTGAGGTGATGTCTTTATTAGTTATGCAACATACTACAGTCAAAATAGATCTTTTATTGTCAGTAATGTACATAAAATCAAGTCCTTTGTTTAAGAGAGGTTGTAAAGGACATCTGCTCTACATTATTGCTGTTGTCTTGCCAAGTCCATGTGATTTCTCACCTTACACTGCCACTGATTAGACCACCACTGCCCAGTGAACCCCCCAAAGTGCTAAGTTAAATTCATATGGTGGAAATTAACTAGCATAGCAGAGTCCTTAAATAAATGGCTTGGTCAGCTGTCTCTGGCCCGCGGCGCATCGGGCCCCTGCGGAAGTCACAGAGGACGCAGCCGTTTAAAGACAAGCCCTTGGCATGTGCTGACAGACATGGGGGGATCTGCTCTGGCAGTCTTGGCAAAAGCTTTTATGAAACTTACTGAATGATGCAGCTCCAAAAACAGGCCACAGAGCGATCCAAATGAACCCATTCACCTAGACCTGCACTCTCTAAGCCACCAAAATGATCCTATGCTTTCAAAACAGGAATGGTGAACCAACCATATACATTTATGAGCTAAATTTATGGTCTATGAATTTTTATGATGCAAACAAACCTTATCAGCTACAAGCAGATTTGCATAGACAACACTTTCTGTTATTGTGTAATGGCTTTATTTTTTGATGGGAATCAGGTTTCCCATGCCAAGCTTTGATGAGCTTGGATTTTATATGGTTTTACTACATTACGTTTGCTAAACTATAAATGCATTCACATTACTACCCGTAGTGATGAGTAGTCTATTGATGCCAGAGGTTCTCTGGTTCCATGCATTTGTTCTGTGGCCCATAAAATATTCAAAGCACATCTATACGGCCATTTACAGGTTTGGACTGATGCAAAGTATTTGCCACATTCAAGTCAGGCCATGTTCAGTAGAAAGGGCCATTGACGGACATTAAATACACTGATATTGTTCATTGTTACCTGTATATCATGATACGTTGTGCTTTATCTGATGTTAATCAAATAAAGTTAATTGAAAGAAGAACAGCTACTTTTAGAAACATCTGTAACCCTTTCTCTGGTTATTGCTGATGAGAGGTCTTCTAGTTACAGATTTGACACTGTCGTAATCTTCACGAATTGATACCGACTGCTGAGGTGGTAATTTGTGGCACTGCTGTGCTTGCAGTCAAATATAGAAAGTTACGTGAACACATTGGCACAGTGCAAAATCTCACTATGCACAAAAAGAGCGTGCTGGTCCCGCTGAGAGATAAAGATTGCATGATGCAGTATTTCGTGAACAGGTGTTGTTCCTGCTGGTTGCATGTCATTTTCGGATGGAACTGAGGAGGAGCTCAAACTATAGATTACAAACAGCAGAGCAAAAACAGACGAGTGGTGAAAGCTTCACTATGGCCTTAGATAATCTTAGACAGGCAATAATCTGTAGGAGTCAGTGTACAAACACATACGCACATGCTTTAGTTGAGATCATATGACACTGAGCATACACCGTACATACGCACAGGATTGACACCTCATTGTAAGTGAATTGGAGCGTGTGCCCTAGTGACTATACTGGTGGCCTTCCAGTTTTGGAGGGGGGTCTGATGCTGAAGTAGCAACTGTGGCTGTAAGCCTAACATTTCACTAGAAATCTGATAGGCAGATGAATGACCTCCACATAAGGGAGCTGTCTGTAAATGCACTGCAGCTGTTGCCCATATATGTTTCTTTCTCACAATAACAATCAAACCAGATGAATTTTACTATTTCATCAAATGCTCACATCATCCATTTAATACAAATATAAGCCACTTACAGTGATTTGGTAAACAGGTTTTAGATGCACTTGACCGGAGTGGATTTTTGGCTTTATGAATCCCAATAGCAGTTATATAAAATACAATAAAGATCAATAAAGAAATTTACTATTAATAGTAAACAGAGGAAAACATTGGAAAAAAACTTCGAGTTTGTGGCAATGTAGCAGATGTTTTGAGCAAATTTTGAGATAGAACTGTTTTTCATAAGAAATACACATTCATAAATGATCATTAAATTCCCAGTCTGTTTGGATTAACTTCTTCCTCCTCCTACTCTTTTGTGCTTCCTCCATAAGCATTATCTTTACATCACCATTAAACGCTGTCTGAGGACTTTTGTTTGTCCTTCCCTTTTATGTTTCGAGTGAACTTTCAGGTAGCTTATCTGAAACTACTGAGGCAAGCTGTCGTTTGCGTCAGAAGTAACAAGCATGGATAATCGTCTCTTGGGTTGTGTCCTAAATAAGGGCTTATTTAACAGGGTTGTTTAAAGCTCATCTAAGAGTGCAGAGGCAGTTTTTCTTACAGCTGAACAGGTCTTACACAGATCAGAAGACACTGATTAGTTAATGTTCTAACCAAAGTATTTTGAAATTTAGGGGGGAAAAAAGCTTAAAGAATAGGTTAATCCAATGTCCGTTATTGACATTGGCTTTTCTGTATCGACAATCATTAAACTGTAGTCCAAAGTAGTAATTATTGATAGTTAATGAACTATTCGATATTGCAAAGCTGCTTTGTTAAAACTACTGTAGATGTAAGTTACTCCTACAATAAGGATAGTTCATGCATTAGGTGTCATAAACTAAAATGCAAAATACTTCTAAAAATTACATTTATATTAATTTCTGCATATACTAATACGAGTTGTATATAATTTAACATTAAAGTATTATGAATTAACAAAGAAAAGTAGTATATTTATTAATTCAGAAATGCTATAAAAATGTTCATTGTACAAATATTCATGATACCTAAAGCAACTAATGTTAATAAATTGAACCTTATTGTTAAGTGTTACCAATTACTCTTGAAACTAAAGATATGAAATCAGAGACAGCAGTTAAGATGGTGAGACACAAATCCTTCAACTTGAAATGTAAGAATTTGTCTCAGGCACAACAGCACTCCTGATTTTTAATCCTATAATTGATTAGTAATTATGCAAAGGAGTTCTTCTGATGCTATAGATTTTTTTTTAATCTGCTAATTAATTAGAAGAATTATGCTGTCATCTTGTGGTTA
The DNA here is from genome assembly GCF_001515645.1 of Sinocyclocheilus grahami. NCBI lineage: Eukaryota > Metazoa > Chordata > Actinopteri > Cypriniformes > Cyprinidae > Sinocyclocheilus > Sinocyclocheilus grahami. The sequence goes on along the minus strand of NW_015505269.1, from coordinate 696,966 downwards.
ACAAGTAACATTGCACAATATAACCCTTGAGGTTTGCCAGGAAAAAGGCTTGTTATGCCCTCTAGTGGCAAATCTATTCCAGTACATGGTCACTAACTGGTTCATGTATTTATTCATATTTTCCCCTAGTGAGACTTTCCCACTGAAGTAGACTTACTATATTTGCTTAGAGATTTCCTTAGAAAGTGTTGTTATTATTGTACCAATTTACAATAATCTGAACATTTTTCTATGGTCATTTGGCAGTTGGGTCAGTGTGTTCAGCTTGAGGCCAGTTCGCCATTATTCTCTTTAGGAATGAGAGGAATACCTGTCAGTTGGAGAGAAAAAGGTCGGGCAGTACCGGGACAAGGCTGTGGGGGACAGAGCCATGGGTGATATCTGACCAGATAATCGGAGCGTGAAACCAGGGAGCTGTTACTCACATACACAAGCACAGCAGGAGAAACAGGACTTGAGAAACAGGCCACATGCTCGCTTACTTACACACACACACATACTGACTCAGCAATGAAGCTAAGCTTGGGCCGCTGAAGTCCTAGGTTGTGACATGTTTGCTTACTACTTGAAAACAAGCATGCTTAAGGTTGTTACACATGTTCCTGCCTTAATCACTGTAAAGCAAAGTTGGAAAAAGCACTTCTATCCTTTTCAGTATCAAGGTCCCTTTCCTCACCTCATGACACCTCCGTGTCACTCTATTTCAAGCGCTTTGTCTAAAGAATGAAAAATGTGAAATTTCTGCTCCGACCTCATTGCTGAAATAGTGGAGATCATAGACATGCTTTGCAATTCATCGTTGTGACATTTTTGCCTCTCCGTTCCAGACTGTGCACTTGGAATTCATCCTGACAGCACTGTGAGACAGACTCGGCTCCACAGGGGGGTCTGGTCCACCCAATCATGATCTTGGCCCACCCTGGGCTGACCACAAGGATGGGGGAATGCAAACATATTTCAATTTAACCTAATTCAGATTTACAACAGCATTATTAATGAGCTTTTTAAATTAACTTAAATATATGTTTTATTTCTGCATGACAACACAGTGCTGGGTCAAAAACTACAGCTGGTCATTGGACCATTGTTTTAAGTTTAGCGATAATGTGAAGTTATCCAAGTTCCCATATCCCTTTAATAATTAGAAATCACTTACAACCTCTCCTCCTCAACAGTATTAATCTAAATAAAAGTAAAACAATAAAAAATATATAATATTATAAAGCATTCTGGTTAGAACTGACTTTTAAATGACATGGCAGCTTTACATGGTAAATAATTGAAGGGTTGGGGCAAGAGTAATTGTAACAATGTCTTTAGAATGCAAATTCACTGAAGCAATGACACATATTCAACATATCCTCATTTAAATTCTCTTCTAACCTTCGAAAGAGTAAAATCAATTCACTGTTAAGAAATTTTCTAAACAAACTGATTGCTTTCTATTTACAAGGTTTCCGCATGGCAACGATGTTGGGAGCAATGGTAACACTTCAGATCAAATGTGCAATGAACATGAATCTCCTGACAACTAATCAGTATAAAATAATTCATTTTATAATGTAACTTATAATGTAATGTATTATATTGCTTTAAATACATTTTGCTCCTGAAAGATTAACTTAAAAATTTGGAACCAGTACTGGAGGTTGTTAATTTTCAAATGTTGCAATAATCCCCAACCACTGCGACAATGGGTGATGTAATGAGTGTGACTTCTTCAAACAAGTCAATATTACTCTATAATAGGTATATTAATGGTACAGTTACTTCTAGCAAATACACATGTACATATACACACAAATACACATTATTATACCAAAAAATGGCAGATACATCTATAGTAGGCTATGATGATGGAACTTTAAAAATTGCCCTTGGCCTCCTATCACATTGTAGATTCTTCTCAACTGAGAAAATTTTATTGATTTTAAAAAGAAATGCCATGGAAACTAAGTGGAGGAAAGAAAAATTATTACATTCTTCCTCAGTAAAACAGACTTAGGATTCCTACCCCGGGATCTTAACACCCAGGAAATTGTATGGCATGACTTTATAATGCTCCTCAGAGGCACTTCCTGTACCTGTGGAACAGTGCAGCCCCCAGGGTCCAGTTCCGACAGTTTAATGATCCTTAGGGCTTCCATGGCAACCAGATGAAAGATGATTGGTTATACAGCAATAACTTGAGTTGTGCACAGGAGAACATTATGACCGTGAGTCCAATAATCGCTAAGCAATCAGGAAAAGTGCCAAGAGATTGCACGGATGTCTGTTTTAGCTTTATTGTCTCTGAACAAAATGAATTGGTGATCTTGGTGAACTTTGGTGATCTTTTTGTAATCATTTGTACACCGAGCAATATTAACTTTGAACTGCACAGAGCAGCACTTAAGTCCCATTAAGCATGTCAGATTACTAGGCAGCCATCTTGGTTGTTCCTTTAAGCCGCATGCTGAAATTCTGTGCGGCACAGGTATTTTGGAGAAGGCGTCGGGCAAGTCATGGTGATTTTGGGAAGCTTCTGTCCTTGGGAGTTGCACAGCTCCACGGTGCGTTCCATCAGGGAACCATATGGGCCCCTGTGTGTAGGAAACAGATCAACCTGGTCCTGGAGACAAGGAAAATGGACCTGTGGCAGAGCTGCACGATAAGGCAGTGGAGAATGTAGGATCTGGCGGCACAGATGCTCCTGGAACCCAGAAAATGGCTCTAGCAGGTGGGCCGCCAGTGGGCAGTCAAATACTCCTCCGTTTGGTGCTTTTTTCAGCACAGACCTCAGGGGCTGGCACGCTCTGTCAGTCTGCCTCATCTGTTTCATGGTGTCAGGACTGATAGGGTACACTGCCTGCACTGCAGGACTTTGGAAAGTGAGTCGAGATCTCAGGGACACTCCAGAGGCTTTGGCAGGAAGCAAGCAGGGCCCATTTCCTTGAACGCTATCCACCTTGAAAGAGAGAGACGTCTGCCCGACAGGTACAATTTTTGGACGCATCAATGCATGAACAGGTTTAGCTGAACTGAATTCCATTTTGTCCGGCCTTTTTCATAAGAGAATAAGAATCATTAGACATTTCAATTCCACAACCTTTTATTTGCTTAAAACTAACAAGCATGCAGACTTTGATGCTTGAACAGATGCTTGCTTAGTTTCTTGCAAAACTTTAAGTATGTTTCATGTGTTCATTGTTTATGTTGTCCTTCAAAAAAAGAACGATACATCAAATTGAGTTGCTCAGTTGCTATTACTTTTGTAAGCAAAGATACTTTTGTCTGGAAAAAATCTTAAAGACTGATATCTAATGTCTTATATCTAATGACCAGACCACCTAAAAATGCCTGACAACGATTCAGAAGACTAGTAAGTGCTTACCCAGTGAACAAAAATGTGTTCTTTCTTAGAATGTTTTGCTAAAATTCCCATTAAGCTATTTAAATGTTATTTTTTCATGTTTTTTTTAACATACAAAATGTCCGGTTTTTATTGTATTAAGAGCATTATTTTCTAGGTTTATGCAAATGTTAGAGGAACATTCCATTCTGTCATTTTGAAAATGTTATGAAAACTTTCATTTCTGAATTTTTTTCTTGACGTTCAAAAAAAAAAAAAAATTTTTCAAAAGTTTTAAGAAACTTTTTTTTTTCTTGGTTATGCAAAAATCCTGCAAATATTGCCCTGGGAACATTGCTTCTACTCATCCATCTATCCTCCACACCACTTATGTATGCTCTCTATGGTTGCAAGGTTGCAGCAAATAAAAATAACATTATAAGGACATTCTGAGAATGTTATTTTAAGAATGTTTTCTCTCAACATTATGAGAACATTCATTAAGTACAAATAACATCATAGGGACGTTCCAAGAATGTTGCTCTAAGAACATTTTCTCACAACATTACGAGAACATCATTAACTGCGAATAACATTAAAAGAATGTTCAATAGACATTATCTTAAGAAAGTTTTGTCCTAACATTTTAATAACTTATAAAGAATGTTAGTGAAAGTTATGGGAACATTCCCTGTTAGCTGGGCAGAAACACTCTAACAATTGTTAGTTAATTGTTCTTGGTTAACTAACCAGAACGCTTTAGCAACATCATAGCAATGCACTAAAAAATTCAGAAATTTACAGATTAAATGGAGAAAGGTTTAGTGACAGAGTTGGCCTTTTCAGTATGAATGTTGGAAACTTGGGTCAGATGCAAGCAACACAAACAAGTCTAAACAAAAAAAGTCTATAGCTTAAATAGGAAATCAATGAAAATGGTCCAGAATGATTTATTACATATTTATTTAGCTAAAGCTTTCTGTTTTTCTGAAATTATATCACTATATTATCACTATACATATATTTCAAAGCCTTGTCTGCATAGTTGGCCACAGAATGTTCCAGTACAGCAGAGGTTATCAGGTTATCAAGGTTATCAAAATCCAATTACCAGTTCTGTTACAAACTGTATTCATTAGCATTGATCGTGGCAAGCGGAGACATCTGAAACGCATTGCAAGTGCAGATATATCTGGACTTCATTGTTCTTAAATCACATAAGTTCTGTATCTACCAAAGTGAGGCATTTACACATACTCTCTGCACTTTACAAGCAGACCTCAACTGCTGTTGGTTGCACTGCGTAATTCCACTTTATTGGGACACTTTTCATAATTTCAGTTTATTAGCCCAGCTGTGGGGGCTGATAGTAAGTGAATAGAAATCTACATGCCCTCTCTCTCCCTCTCAGTTCTCAGCTCTGAACTCTGTTCTCTCTCCCTCACACCTCACAGCCTCAAATAAATGAGGAAAGCAGAAAAATACTTGCCCATGTGACGCCGAGACTAACCAGGCTTTAAATCATTAATAAGCAGAAAATGACTCCGCATATATCTGCCGGGCAAGATATCGACTGTGCCTTTTCATTTTTGTTCTGTGAATTTAACAGCACCCTAAATGCAGAACGAAGTCAAACCATGCACAAAAAAAAGAGCCTCCTGCCTACTCCTTTCATACTCAAGTATGAAAAAAGCTAAGGGCACTGAATTCTGCTGCAAAGTCTTATCGTCAGGGTTTAGATGGCCAGTCAGTAGATGGTTGATTTGATCTATGAGCTCACGGCTTTAAGTCCACAGTGGCGTGACTTTAATTTTTATAAAATGTACTTGAAATGTACTTGCATAGGCTAGCTTTTTAAGGAACAAATGTGGCATTACCTGCATCCAGACCTACAAGGGGGTCTTGGGAGGTCTGTTTCCTTCCAAGTATTCCAGGATTTGGTGATTGGTGGGAATTTGGGGACAGTTTTGCATCCAGTGCCTTTCACAATCAAACTGCACCTGGTAATCATAGGTTTACACCAGCACTGAGAATATTATATCATTGAATACTGACAATTAGTGGTGTTTGCATTATAGGAATAGTTCAGATTTAGAACTTGAGGGTGATTAAATGACAATATATTGGGTGTAAAAACATTGCTTATGAAGGGAACCAGTTATAAAAATTGTGTTCAGTACCTGGCGCTTATGAGAGGGGGTAAACCAGATATGTTTTTATTCTCAGAATGTCTGTATGACCTCTTGTCTCTGGGTTGGAGGGTTTGTGCAGTCATTACCGCTGGCAAGCTCTTATGACTCCGTACATCATCATCGTCATCTTCATCCCTGAGTGGCCCCTTTACATCAGGGAGATACGGAAGGCTGGCAGTTACATCCTATGCAAAACAATACAGTTGGTGCATACATCCATGGGATGAACTAGCTGCCATATAATGTGTGATAATGTACAGTTAGCCAGTCATTACTGCAAAATAAATCATGACAGGATGAATAGGTTCATTATGTACCAAGGCGGTAATTTTACGACAGTATTCCACCTATTATATAACTACTTATATACAGTTTAATGGTCAGTAGTCTTATTGATTCTGCAGTTTTACCCTGTGTTGCAGGAATGAGGCTGGTTCTGAGAAATGCGATGGTACAGGTGAAACATCACGAAAAGGGGATTGACTTCTGTGTTTCCTGATTTTTTTGGAGGGCCTGTTAACAGAGCAAGTGATCAGATTTGATACATTTACATTACAAGTATCCTCAACTGTGATGTTAGCTATAAATGTTCATCGTTTGTTCTTGCCATACTAAAGGCTTCTATAACCATATACAGAATGTATCCCAACATAAACATTATTTTTAAATATTTGCATTACTGTTTCATATTAACAGCACAGAAAATATTACCAGTCTCCATTCGCATCCATAGGAAAGCCTTTGCCAGAAAAGCCCATCTTGATTCTTATTTACCCTTAAAGAGAACAAGATGTTAGAACCCCGAACACAAAAAATAAAGATCCAAATAAGATTCATAATTACCAAATAAACTTTAATGAATATTACTAAACCTCTCCCTCCTATAAATAATTGTTTAATTAAAGATATTCTTGAGCAATAATTCCACTCTTATCTTTACCAACAGGATTTCAAGAATTCCATTAGTCTTCAAGAAGTCCATTAACATATAAATAGGTGTTTCATTGCATAAATCCAATGCATGTGCACTGAAAATATATTTTCAGCCACAGTGGAGATAATTCATCTACTGATACATCAGGATTGTTTTAAATCAATCTCATGCTTTCAGATATTAATCAAACACACAATCTACCATGAAATATAAAGCGTGTTGCCTGCCTATTTCCCTCCACATAAACCTCAAATTTCCTTATTCTCCATTTGAAATTTGTCAGTGGCAGATTAAAGAAGATTTACCATGGAAACTAAAGAAATTAGTGTATTCTGGCCTTGCAGCCAACAACATAAGAAACATAATATTTTAATAAAATGCACACTGTTTACTGCACACCTTGCAGTTCTCAACTGAATATAAGTTCTTGAAACGCAACAAAATAACTTTAGAGTAAGCCAAATATCCTGTTTTGATGTCAGGATGATTTGGGAAAATATCTGATAAAGATAAACCTCGTAAAACTTACCACGGGCATGCAGAATATCAACAAGACCATGGAAAGGCTGGCTGCCGCCACAAACTGAGGACAATCCAAACTACTGAAATCAGGACATTACCATGACCACCTTAACAGACCAGTCAAAATCCAAGACAACAAAGCTCTCTCAGCTGCTGATTGGGTGGTTGTGTCCCGGGACCCCACGGAGAGTTGAGAACAACCCTTTTTTGTGAAATGATTTGCAAAGGGACATTAATATCAGAACAGAAGCAAATAAAACAAACCTTGACTCAAAATAAAACAGGTGTTATTTGCATAATATTATACAACACAGTTGCCTGGCCACAGAATGAGCTCATCACATGCCCTAAAAACCTTTCATCCACCTTAAATTAACAAGCACTCCATAATCGTGCTCCAGTTCTGAGAAACTCCCTCAAAATACAGACATTTGTCAGTGCAGAGACTTTACTCTGGCACGTAGCTAGTGTAAGCGTCATTAGTTAGTCATTATGAGTTATATTCCCCTTTAGGGGGTGAGGTCTCCTTGCATTGTTTAAATCCGGCTTAGAGGTGAAACATTAAGCTTCAGGCTTTAAAGCAGCTACAAGCAGCTGCTCAGCAGGCCATGAAGGATCTGTCAGCAGTAGGGACGCATTAATCTGCAGTGTGCTTTTTTACGGCCTCCTGCTGTGATCTCCCATAGGGCAGTGCAGACAAACACTTCGTCATCATTACAAAACACATTTCATCTATAATGATGATTAGCCTTTTTTTGGCTTGCTCACAATAATATTATCAGTTTGGAAGAGGGAGGCTGTGTGCTACAGGCTTCTTATAGTCTTTTTTTAGAAAGAAAGCTTTGGTTGAAATGTTGTTTTTTACGATATGAAGTTTCATGGGATACTCGTGGAAATATCTCAAATTAACATGAACATGGAGGACACCTCGTGAAGCGACGATGATGGCCAACATCTGTCCTTATGAGCGAATGATCACGCCTGTGCATTAGCCCTCACACCTCTGATGCAAATCAGGCCACTGTAAATTGGCCTTTAATAGCATTTGCGTGACTCATTAGCATGCAAATTGGAAGTGGGTTCATTTAAGCGACAACCAACTGCTAATGTATTTTCATGCTTCCAGAAGCCTAGTAGAACCGAATTAAAATCCTGTTCAGATCTCTTCTACTCTCAGATTAGCCTGTTTGTCCACCAAGGCATGTTAAAATGCTGATATTTTAAAGTTTTTGTGAGCTTATAAAAATGAATTTTTCAGCATGCATGGGTAGAGTTGATGACCTTTGCATTGTTGCTTTGTTTTTCTAATGAACAACACGGCCTGAGCGAGGACAGACGTCAGAGCTGACCAGGTCCTCACATTGTCGTTAATCATAAAATAATTTCCGGCTTGCTTCCAAGTTATACTTTGTTTGAATGCCTCAAGTAATGAAAACTGTTACCCTAACTAGTGCTGATGAATCAACCACAACCAGGAACACATTCAGCTAAATAAATGTAATGGTAACTTTACAACTACTCGTTCCTGAAAACAAAACAGAAATTCTTAGCTGATTGATATAAGATAAACTCTTTAACTCATGCAAAACCGTTTCCAAGATGCGCTCAATTTGATGGTGTTGCAGTACAGCCAGTCTTGCAGAACAATCTGCTCCATATTGCTGATTATTCTGGCCAATGAATTCAGATAACAGTGCGGCAGTCTTCAAGAACAGCTGTATATAAAACACTGAAAGATAATGGAAAACGTGTATGGACTTTGGATCAGAATCTGCGTCCAAACATATTATTTCACACATAGACAACTTAAATGAAATATAGATGAGGTACAAAGAGCCTCAAACAAAACAGTGGTACTAACCTTTGTCAAATCCTGAGTAGTTCAAAAGTGTTCACCACTCTTAACAACCTTTGGTTCCAGGTGGACTGACAGAAGAACCAGTACGGCCTCACTTGCAGAAAAAAATATCAAGTCAGCAAAGCAAATTGGAACTGGCAATTTGAGCCAGCTCTTGTCATCATTCTGCGCAATATGCATCAGCCATTGTGATGGTTCTAACTAAACTTGAAGGACCATAAAATGACATGCAGGCAGCAATGGACCTTTTATTGATTTCTTATGGAGGATCATTGCCATACTGTCATACTTCAATGGATGTAGAAAGTGGTGCATACATGACTACACAAATAAACCTAGACGGTGTATTCTACAAACGGTGGATTCCGCTCCATATTGCTGATTATTCTGGCCAATGAATTCAGATAACAGTGTGGCAGTCTTCAAGAACAGCTGTATATAAAACACTGAAAGATAATGGAAAACGTGTATGGACTTTGGATCAGAATCTGCGTCCAAACATATTTCACACATAGACAACTTAAATGAAATATAGATGAGGTACAAAGAGCCTCAAACAAAACAGTGGTACTAACCTTTGTCAAATCCTGAGTAGTTCAAAAGTGTTCACCACTCTTAACAACCTTTGGTTCCAGGTGGATTGACAGAAGAACCAGTACGGCCTCACTTGCAGAAAAAAATATCAAGTCAGCAAAGCAAATTGGAACTGGCAATTTGAGCCAGCTCTTGTCATCATTCTGCGCAATATGCATCAGCCATTGTGATGGTTCTAACTAAACTTGAAGGACCATAAAATGCCATGCAGGCAGCAATGGACCTTTTATTGATTTCTTATGGAGGATCATTGCCATACTTCAATGGATGTAGAAAGTGGTGCATACATGACTACACAAATAAACCTAGACGGTGTATTCTACAAACGGTGGATTCCAGGGCATCAGATTTAAACTTCAGTCACCCATTGGTCAGCTATATGGTGAGATCTATGATGGTGTTCCTTTCCCCAAAATTCAGATATACCTAAAAAGAGATCTGTACACTAAACACAGTAAAGTACTGTTGTAAATTAAACTAGTTCTATTAGAGAAAAATGTATATTCCCAACCAATTTTACAGGTAAGCAGTTCGAATGAGGCAGCATAATAGTGGATCTAAACAGCGAGAACAACACCCTTATGATTTTAGAATACAGTCGAGCACCTGAGAGAATATTCTCCACTCATTTTATTCACATATGTGAGTTCCATACAGGGCAATATTTTCTGATAACAATGTTTGATGTCATATTTCACACCTCTATATGCTGGAGCCAAACTAAACTGTCATCAAATAGAAAAAGAAAATATTATGCATAACGTGTGCAGCTGAATGCTCATTTCTCTGGATGTGTGACACATGCAGATGACTCGCAATTCTGCGGACAGTGGGAATGTAATGAAATGCAGTGAAGGAAAAATAAGCAGTCACTCATCCAATGAAATACCCTAACTATGCCACTCCTCTTCGGGATAATATTTCGAAGACTTATCTCGTTCTGTACTTAAGTTGTCAACAGTAAAAAGAGGAGAGATGACATTCAAATCGTACAAAAACCTAATAAAACCTGTTTGATAAGAAACATGACAGAAAAAAATATGGTCCTGGAATGATTCAAACTCACTGAGTGCTATCCTTTACCCCTGTAGATACCGATTTAAGTCGTCAGCAGCCTAGAATGTAAAGAACGAATCTCCCATGATAACACATTTTCAGGTAACCTAGCAAGTCCCTCTGCACCCTGTGAGTTGAGGTATCTACAGAACCTCAGGAATTATGAAAATGAACAAGAAAAATTTTAAAAAATGGAGAAGAATGGAGAACAATGAACAACTAAAGCGATTTCCTGTTGTTTATAGAAAAACAAAGAATGTGGTAATAAGCTTTGAAGCTTAAGAGAACGAATGTCTGTCTTTTCATTCGTTTTTTTCTTTTCTTAACTTTAGATTTTGTTTTCCTCCTATTTTTTGATTCAGTGCAATGCATGGAACAATACAAGGGTCCCCCAGGGTTGGTTTTCTTTGTGGATTTTCTTGGGAGCGACGGGAACGGGTACGCTGTCTTAGACGTTTAACTGGTGTCCATGGATTCCATATTGGCGCTGGTGGAGTCCCTCTGGATGCTGTCAAAGATGGCGGCCAGCTCAGGGTTGGAGCTGATCTGAGATTGGAACTCACTCATTAGGGGGCTCTTCTCGGCCTCTGGGATGGTTAGCAAGGCCACTACGGCCCGCATGGCAGATCGTTTGAGCTCGTCCTGCTTCTCAAACTCCTGCTTCACAGAGTTGGCTTTAACCTGAGAAAGAATAGAATTAGAAATCAAACGACTCACAATTTTTGACAAATGAATTGGCATCACTATTTCATGAGAAAAATGGGGAACAGGATTGGTAAAACACGGCAGACTGAATTCAAACTTTTGCCCCTATGGAAACCACAGATGTTTGAGCTTATGTGCTAACTGCTAGATGCAGCTCAATTTAGATTTCCAACACTGTCAATATACAAAGGTGTTTGCTGAACATTTTGCTTACCTTTGTGGTGCATGTTGCCCTAAGCGGCTCTACAAGTCTGTCCAACCTCTGTAACACTGCACTGGGACACAGACTAGATAATCTGGCCAGCATGAGGAAAGTCAGCATCTGTAAACACATTAATAGAGCAAAAAGAACCATAAACCTTTGTGATTCATGAGTCTATGCACATACTTTTGGTCCCACTGAAGTTCCTTGTAACTATAAAATACCCATGGCGTGCGAGAAAAATACTATATATGATAATTCCTGTTAAAAGTAAGTTAAAAGTTTCAGGTAAACAACTGAAACATTTATAAATTTACATATTTTCTAGTACAAAGCACTCAATTATATTAAAACAGTAGTTAATGTTCCCGCTTCATTATGATGCAAGTACACCTGGTAATAAGTACATTTAAAATAAAGTTGGACCACGTCTGTTGTGAATGCATTATGCATTTATGCCTTTGATGACCGCACACTGAATCTTTGTTAATCAATTCACTCTTTCATCTTCTGTGGTCACTAAATGATCTGCATGGCAAAAAGCCTGTGTCTCATGAAAGATTCATGAGTCGAGTCTGATGGCTTACCTTGATATCGTAATGGTCCTTAAGTCCGTCTTCAACATGGTTTAAGAATTCAAAGATGTCAAGTCTATCAAGGCAACGGTCTAATAGAGTGTACATGCATTCAAATGCAGCCTTCCGGATGTCCAGACCATCGTCCACTGTGTGTTTGAACGGACCCATCTCAACCTAAAAAGAGGCAGGTGTCATTGAGCTTTGAGGTTTTAAAAGACAGTAAAGCAAAAGTCTGTGGACAAAGGGGAGATTACCTCTCTGATTAAATCCTTGCGCACTTTAGTCTCATTGTACAAATGAGGGAGAACTGTATCCAAAAGGTCTCGAATAAGAGAAGGTTTGTTATGAGCTGCAGAGTTGAAGGTAACTAGAGCCACTCTTCGTACATTGAGGTCTGGATCTTCCAATGTTTTCAAGAAATCACCTAGAAGTATTTAAAAAAATAATAATTACAATTAAAACCAGTTCTAAAATGTGTTCTGGACAAAATTCAAAATGGTGCAAGTTTGTACTTAAAGAGTAAAAGTTTAAAAAAAAAGTATTTGCCAAGGAGAAAACCAACTAATAATAGCAC
>NW_015505269.1:634257-684410 GCF_001515645.1 Sinocyclocheilus grahami | reverse complement strand
TCTCAAACTCCTGCTTCACAGAGTTGGCTTTTACCTGAGAAAGAATAGAATTAGAAATCAAACGAGAAAAATGGGGAACAGGATTGGTAAAACACGGCAGACTGAATTCAAACTTTTGCCCCTATGGAAACCACAGATGTTTGAGCTTATGTGCTAACTGCTAGATGCAGCTCAATTTAGATTTCCACCACTGTCAATATACAAAGGTGTTTGCTGAACATTTTGCTTACCTTTGTGGTGCATGTTGCCCTAAGCGGCTCTACAAGTCTGTCCAACCTCTGTAACACTGCACTGGGACACAGACTAGATAATCTGGCCAGCATGAGGAAAGTCAGCATCTGTAAACACATTAACAGAGCAAAAAGAACCATAAACCTTTGTGATTCATGAGTCTATGCACATACTTTTGGTCCCACTGAAGTTCCTTGTAACTATAAAATGCCCATGGCGTGCGAGAAAAATACTATATATCATAATTCCTGTTAAAAGTGTTTAGGTAAACAACTGAAACATTTATAAATTTACATATTTTCTAGTACAAAGCACTCAATTATATTAAAACAATAGTTAATGTTCCCGCTTCATTATGATGCAAGTACACCTGGTAATAAGTACATTTAAAATAAAGTTGGACCACGTCTGTTGTGAATGCATTATGCATTTATGCCTTTGATGACCGCACACTGAATCTTTGTTAATCAATTCACTCTTTCATCTTCTGTGGTCGCTAAATGATCTGCATGGCAAAAAGCCTGTGTCTCATGAAAGATTCATGAGTCGAGTCTGATGGCTTACCTTGATATCGTAATGGTCCTTAAGTCCGTCTTCAACATGGTTTAAGAATTCAAAGATGTCAAGTCTATCAAGGCAACTGTCTAATAGAGTGTACATGCATTCAAATGCAGCCTTCCGGATGTCCAGACCATCGTCCACTGTGTGTTTGAACGGACCCATCTCAACCTAAAAAGAGGCAGGTGTCATTGAGCTTTGAGGTTTTAAAAGACAGTAAAGCAAAAGTCTGTGGACAAAGGGGAGATTACCTCTCTGATTAAATCCTTGCGCACTTTAGTCTCATTGTACAAATGAGGGAGAACTGTATCCAAAAGGTCTCGAATAAGAGAAGGTTTGTTATGAGCTGCAGAGTTGAAGGTAACTAGAGCCACTCTTCGTACATTGAGGTCTGGATCTTCCAATGTTTTCAAGAAATCACCTAGAAGTATTTAAAAAAAATAATAATTACAATTAAAACCAGTTCTAAAATGTGTTCTGGACAAAATTCAAAATGGTGCAAGTTTGTACTTAAAGAGTAAAAGTAAAAAAAAAAAAGTATTTGCCAAGGAGAAAACCAACTAATAATAGCACTTGCCTATGCAGTTTTTAAGAAGGGGGTCAATTGTCTGTGGGTGATCAGAAATCGTGAATTTAACAGCTGTAACTACAGAGCTCCTGGCATAAGATGATCCTGCGGAGAAAGAGAACACTTCCATCAAAACTCTTAAATTTATCAGAAACAATTTATGACATAACTTTGACAAAGTATAAAACTTAATTTAAATTGAATTTAAAGTATTTTGATACAGATTTAACAGGCAGAGTTAAGAGACAATTACCTGATAAGAGATAGCCTTTTAGCCTGGGCAGAAGAGTCTCTGGGTCGATGAGTGTTAACTTTCCCAGACATTCAGCTACCACGTTCCTTGTGCCCTCTTCTGTACACTCGCAGTGTTTGAGCAACAGCGCCCACACATTTTCAACATACGGTTTAAGCCCTGCCACCGAAGCAGAGCTGATGATTTCCTTGAGAGAGTGCAACAGCAGGTACTGTCGCTTGGGTTGGCCAGAGATCTCTTGCAGGACAAAGGGCAGGTACTCCGGGAGATTCCCCACGCTGATGCTGCCTAACGCGTATGAAGCTGCTGATTTAACCTCTTCGCTGGCTGAGGAGAAGGCATCCAGAATGACCGTTTTCAGCTCAGGCTGGCCGCTCAGATCAACGTGATGGCCGACCTCTCCCAGGGACAGCAGAGCCAGCAATCGGATGGAGTCAGTGGAGCGCGAGTTCTTCACATCTTGAATGAACTGTCCCACCACAGCAGGGCCCTCTTTAGGACAAGCTCGTGTAAGAGCAGCCACACACTTCGCAATGGAGTAGTAGGATTGCTTATGGGTGAGCGCTGCACTCTGGGCATACACCGGACCTGTTAGCATACGTAGCAGATCCATGTAGCCCAAGCTGGCAGTTCCCGTAGCTACAAGAGCCTGGAAGAATTCCAGCATGGCGCTAAGAGCGCCACCTTGCAGCAACGGCGAACGAACCAAAGCTATGAGTTCAGCCAAAATAGAGCCACTTATCTTAGACAGCGAGTCAGGGTGGACTCGTGCAAGCGTGGTGAGGAAGCTGATAGCCATCTGCGAGACATGCATATCGCTTTCATTGATAAGAGGTGGCAGCTCAGCCAGTACAGCGTCAATCATGGCCGGTGTTACACTATCACTGTAGTTCTTGACCAGAATGTCCAGTGCAGCCAGTGTGCTTAGTTTCAATGCTCGCTGGTTCTTACGTAGGAAGGAGGCAAGAATGGGAACAGCCTCACCCAAAATGGGCCTCAGGTTGATCTTTAGCGGTGACCCTGCAATGAGTGTGAGAGCTTTGACAGTGGTCAGCCTTGTTATCTCGTTCTTCAGTCGCTCTAGAAAGATGAGGAGAGTGCCTGGTAGGTCCGCACCAAGGCTATCACCAAGGTTGCAGATAATTTGCCCCGTACAAGAGATAGCTCGCTCTTTGACTTCCTGGTCGATATCTGCTGCCTTCAGCCTTTTAATGGTGCAAGCAAAAAGGTCAGCGATGTAGGGCGAAGCATCAAAAGCATCTGTTTGATCGAGGGGCCTAATGACTTTGACCAACTGCTGGGTGACCAGCAGTGCTTCAGAAGTGATCTTATAAAAGGGATCACCCACACAAGCAACTACAGGAGGCACTATCGCCTGAACATGGGGGTGGAAGACTTGAGGCTGATGGTTGCACAGGATCACATACAAGCAAGACAGGGCATCTATCTTCAGATTTGAAGAGCTTGACTTATCATTGAGAGAAAATATGATACCTAGATGGAGCAAAATTAACAAACGTCACTAAATACTAAAAAAAGGAATTGCTGAGAAACATTTCAAGGTTTACCCTATAGAGCTTTTATAAATGCTGATCAAACTTGTCAAGAATTAAGCAAATGATCATGGAAGGAATGACTCTACTCTCTTTAACGTGTAGTAGCTTGCCTGCGGCACATACCTGGGATGAGAACAGGAATATGCTGCGTCAGGGCCCCTGGCAGCACGTTTACTAGTTCTGTTAACATGTTGAAGCAGCACTGCCGGGTCTTAACACTTTTCTCCTTCATCTGTTTGTGTAGTGCTTTTACTATCATGGACACCTGCAAAGGCACACAATATATCACCCTTAGAAATAAACTTACATAATTAGAAAGCCCAAGAGTATGAAATAATGTTATACTCTTCACAGTATATTGTAATGTACTAGATAAAAAAAAAAAAAAACTTTCCCTACCTGAATTTGAAGCATTGTAAGAGGAGTTTCTCCCTGTTCCATGGCATCCGGGTCACAGAGCCAGCTCTGGGCAGGGCGTGTTTGCTTGAGTAAGGACAGGTAGGCATGGAACACATCTGCCTTGACGTTTTCTTCCCGCTCTTTAAAGCGGGCAATGAGCGCTGGAGAAACAGTGCGGTAGAACTCTGGTAACATTTCAAGTCGTGTGCTCACCACGGCATCCAAGCACTTTGCTGCCGCTCTCCTCACTTTCCAACTCATGTCGTCATCATCACTGTACTCATCATCACTTCCTGTTTGGATCACATGAATTAGATGATATAATCAGAGTCTCTTCTTGAAATAATCCCATGCTACAATCCATACTGTTCACAATAGGTTGCATATTATGTATGTAAATGTGTCTGGGTACTTTAGTTCCAAACTAGCAGCCCCAAAAATAATTTATTTAATACTCAGACACTATTAAACAGACAGAGAAACAAGTTTGTCCCCTGTACCCTCTGCTTCAGCAACACAAAGAGCGTGGACTTCTGAAGCGTGGGCTTCTGAGAGGAAAACAAACATACCCTCAAATCTGTTGCCAAAGTGTACGAGCCTCCTGAGGCTGCTTACAAGCTAGTGCGCAGTTAGCACAATCAATTATTGAAAAGAAAACAACAAATAGGTAGGAATATGATTTATGGATGAAAACAACACTCCAGTAGGGGCTGAGAATACAAATCCTTGACGCCAGAAAAGATCAAGTAGACCAAAGGCATTTATGAATGTCTAACTCAAGCTTTTGGACAGGGGCTTGTCATTACGGCCTGCTCCTGTCAAATTCTAAAGTGCAGCAACCCACATTTCCTCAACCGTACTTCCACATGAAACACTTCATTCCAACATGCAACGCTGAGCACATCCAAACTCAGTTGTGCTTCAGAGCACTAATGGTTAAAAAAGCATTTTCATTCCGAGAATGCACATCCTGTCAGAGAAATAGGCATGACATGCTCAGCACATGCATTTAGCAGAATAAAAAGGTGCCTGCTTGACAATTTTTAAGGTAACACGAGGAATGGTGGCAAAAGTTTAAGCCTGTCTGGAAATTACAGGACAATGAGCACCCCCAAACCAATCTCAGAGCCAATTTCATCGGCTGTAAATGCTTAAGTATTATTCAAATCTGCTAGACTGGACAAGTCACCATTGTCCATTCATTCCAATAACAAGCTGATTTCTGATGGTCTGGCAAACAGTCTCTCCAGATGGCCAACTTTTCAGTCCCATACATGGACAGAGTGCCTCTCCGACTGCTGTATTATCAAGACACTGCTTTCAAAGACGCCTACAATGTGGAAAAATAATCCCTAGGGTTTTTATTATTGTTATGCGACCAGCAGAGGCTAACACACACCAAAACTAACAAACTGAGCTGGTAACTTACAGCTAAACAGACTTTTGGTTCAGGAGAGAGAATAAATCCTTCTTCCCTCAGACTGAGAGGAGAAATGAGCCCCGCCTCGTACCTTGATAATCTTCATCTACACCGTCGGCATCCATTGCATTCTCATCTTCATCCTCGTCGTCATAGTTGTAGTTGGGGTCATAAGTCAGATACTTAAGACAGATGCTAATGACTGTTGGGACATGTGGGTAGACTTCCTTCGGACACCTGGGAATCAAAGACATTAAGAGATTTAAATTCCACAAATAACCAGTTCACAATAATGCAGAAGTGAAATTTGTTTTACCATTAGCTATTTTTTTTGTTTGAAATCTTATAATCTATACGACTACTTCTCACAAAAAAAAAAAATTCTGTCAGTTGTTAGACTAACCTCCTTACGAAAGACTCAAAAGCTTGTATGCAATATTCCCTCAGTTCATCATCATCAACATTGCAGAACTTCACCACCAACGGGATGATCTTCTCTAAGTACTCACCTGCAAGATAAAACCAACATGTTGTAATTTACCATCATTACACACACATCAGTTAGATATGTTGGGTTACAAAACATAACATCAAACTGCAATAATTCATTGAGAAATATAAATGAGTTTGGAGAGCTGCAAGATAAAGGCCTCACTGTGTTCAGCACAATCAAAGAAACAATCTTAAGATGACAAAAAGACTTAATTAAAACAGTAGTGCAAGAGATAGCTACAAAACAACTGAGTGCATTCCACTGAAGTAATCTTGCGCATCTTAATCGCAGCTGTCTTTGTTTCATCAAACGTAGGCGGTAATTGGCTGATGGGGGAATGGCGCACCACAGCAGCAAACCTAAATGACTTTTCACTTCATTTAATTTGTGCCAAATGGCCTGCCTTAGCAGCACACCAATGGAACAATGTTGATGACAAGGTGACGGGTAATAACAACCGTACTGGAGATTGTTCCATCTCTTGTCACAAAATAACATTCTGGCAATTTGTTCGGTCAAATTCCAAGGAGAGTTGCCTTCAAGCTCATACCCTCTATATATAATTGTGCTTTGGGGGTGAATTGTACAAAACAGTCAAAGTTCTGAATAATTAAGGAGAACTTTAACGTGTTCTATTATTGTATCATTATTAAAAATTGTGGAAAAGAGAAATCAACAAATTATCTTTGAATGACGTCAAAATCCTTCTCGTCAATGCAAAACTGATAGAGGGGAAAGATGGCGTACATCGGCCTGAATAACTTCTACTGCTCATCAACCTGAGCAATCATAAAGTGAAATGTAATCAGGATTCAGTGTCAATGCTGGTGACCTCAATCTTGAGTGAAACATTTTCTATCATAAGAAAGGACTCTGGACTTCAAGATCAAGCCATGGAGAACTGTGGTAAAAAAGCAATACCTAGGAGGGGAGGATATCATTAAAAGTATTTACACCATGCTTTCAGCAACAACAAAAAATAAAAAATAAAAAACCCTATTGTAATAATTAGACCATTTAAAGATCTTTGAGGACAGCTTTGGTTTGCTTTAGCTCATTCCAGCGAAGACTAAATTACAGCATCAGTGGTGCAACTAATTGCTGTATGAGAAGATCACAGTTGATGGCTTCAATAAGTGCACACTAAAATTGCTTTCAGCACTTAAAGAGTAACTGAGATGAGGTCTTGAACCCTAAAGACATTAAGTTAACTGAGGTCTGTAACAACGGGGGAGCCTCACCGATTCTGTGGCCAGCTTGTCTGCTTATGGCAGCAATACACTGGATGTAAGTGCGCGTGGTTGACATGGACTCGTTGCGTGAGAGCTCGGATAATAAGTGCTCGATGAGGTCCACAAAGACCAGGTTTCCGCAGCTCATGACCAGATGTCCCAGGGCTATGATGGTCCTCTTTCTCACTGCCAGGCGAGGGCTTGTCAATTGAGGCAGCAGACAGCTCAGAATGGAAGGATGGAAATTCACTAAGAGGCCTCCTTGTCTGGATGAATGAACACAAACAATGTAAGACATTCAAAAGAAGAATTTGTTGCAAAGACCACATAATGACCACATAATTTTGCTACTTAATTAGATATGAAATACAGAATACTAACATAATACTTTTATTATTTCTAAAGTATATAGCATATATAGCCAGTTTCTTTTATTTACCAAAATGTGCATGATAAAAAAGGGCATATTGTATCCCACTATGCAGTTTACTCAACTTAAAGTTCAAGTTTTAAACATACCAGGATTAAAAATTCCAAATAATCTTTTTGTTCAAAATAACTGAACAGCACTTACTGAATTAAACCTGTAATTGATAGATGTTACAAAAATTTCCCGTTACATAATGTACGCTTTTTAAAAAAAATAGAGCACAGGACATATACTGTGCTGCATAGTGGTATTCCATGTTAGTACTCTATTCTAAAATAGTCAGATAATGGACAATAACAGGAAATTACTAGGAAATAAGGAGGATCAGAATATGTTGCAGACCGAATTCAAACCTGTGTCAGCCACATGAAAACCATGGCTTTTTGTGTCTCAAGTGTGTAGGCTAACTGCTGCTCCGTTCCTCTGAAAACAGCATGTTTTACTGTGGATTGAATCTAACGTTTAAGACCTATTCACATGAAAAATGATAACTGTAAAGTCAAACCAATGCTACTGTCCATTGATGTTGATACTAATACAGTTATTATAGCTTCCATTCTTAGTGTGAACAGGCCTTAAATCCTTAAGGGGTTAGTTCACCCAAAAATTAAATTTAGCCCACAAATTACTCACACTCAAGTCATCCTAGGTGTATGACTTTTCTTCTTTCAGACGAATCCAGTCGGGGTTATGTAAAAAAAACTGTCTTTGATCTTTCAAGCTGTTTAATGGCACTCAGCGGGTGTTGCACGCATTAGTCCAAAAGTAGTTAAATAAAAAGCACCCATCCATTAAAAAAAAAAAAGTGTCTCGCACGGCTCCAGGGGGTGAGCAAAGGCCTCAAATCAAATAACGTGATTATTAAGTTTTGAATCTGGATATTTTTCATACAAAAACGCATCGATTCGCTACAGAAGGCCATTGTTCACCCCCCGGAGCAGTGTCAGACACTTTTTTTTATGGATGGGTGCTTTTTATTTAACTATTTTTGGACTGATGCATGCAACACCCACTGAGTGCCATTAAACAGCTTGAAAGATCAAAGACAATTTTTAATATAACTCTGACTGGATTCGTCTGAAAGAAGAAAGTCATATAACACCTAGGATGACTTGAGGGTGAGTAATTTGTGGGCTAATTTTCATTTTTGGGTGAATTAACCCTTTAAATGTTTTGCGTATAAATATTTCCATGCACCTCAACTGGTTGTGCATGACCTTAGCAATGGCTTGTGGATCGAAATTCCCAAGGAACACACAAGCAGGATAAAAGCTTCTGCCTAATACATGAATGTAAATATAAATGCAAAATGCACTCACCCAAGACAAATTCAAAGTCTGCCATTAGCTACCACACAGAGCTGAGAATCAGCCTCTAAACTGAAATATCGAAGTATATTCAGCTCAATGAACTGAGGAAAAAGATAACTGAGAACTGCCACAGAGGGGAAATGCATGTGCACAAACACCTCCAGAAATTACCTGGCAGGAACCCATGTGCACTCAAAAGCACAATTGGTCTAAACAAAAGCAGCAGTCATCACATGGCTCATCTGACATACCTGCACAGCATGTCTGCCATGATGTCCAACGCTTCCAGCTGAACTGAGACGTCCTCCTGCTTGGCAATGGCACTTGTGAGGCGGCCTGTAATCTTTTTGCAAACACTAGCAGCAAGAGCAGAGCCTAAAGCAAAGAGAAATGGACTTAGCAGGCGAGACGGTGCAGGAAAACAACTAAATATAGCTGAATACATTCTCTGTCCTTTTAGCACATGAAAAAACTGTTTGTCGAATACTCTGGAAACAATTGTATTAATAACGTTACACAGGGAAATCATGTTGTTTTACCGCTGGATGCTGGCGGGAGCTCGCCAATCACCGTTTTGAGGCCGATGCTAGAAATATCTCGAAGCTGCTCCTTATCTGATAACATGTTTGTACACAATGTATCAACAATGGTTTCGACCTGGTACTCCTTCACTTTGCTGACAAGTGGGCCCAAACTGCAAGAAATAAGGACTTTTAGAGCAACCTCTGAAATGCTTCCTATTTGTCTATTGCTTGCAAAAATGTCCATGCTGCAAAATGGTAAGCTATTTCTGTTTAGCATTCAAATCAGTGTTAATCCATTCACATGGCTTTATCTTTCATAAGCTTTAAAAAAAGTCTCTGTAAACAAACTTGTATTTAACAACACAAAGACCGAAATGAAATGAAGAGAGATTACTGACTTATTAAAGCAATCCCTTCAAAAATATCTAGGGAAAAAAAGGCGAATCTTAGAGGCTAATAACCGAGATAAATCAATGTGAAAAACAGCAATACCTCTTACTAAATCACTCTGGCACAAATCAATTTCACATTAAAACATTTTCAGAGGACAAAACGAAGCCAATTCATGAAGGAAACACTGAAAATACCCAACTAAGAGAAGCTTTCAAGTTCATGCAAGCGCTGAAGGACTGGAACAAATGAATAATGGCAAAATTCTTACCATTTTACAGCCAGATTCTGAACTTCTCCGTTCTTGTCCTCCAGGAGCTTTAAGATCATTTTGACCACCTTCCGTTCACTATCATCATCCAGCTTTATCGAATCCTTCTGCAGTTCGGACATCAAATCATTGGTGGCCATGAATCTGAGGGAATAAACAAGGACTTGTTATGAATGACTTAATTCACTTTATTCTCAAGAAAAAGATGTTTCTTCCACCAAAATGTAATAACTTGTGCAGCCCATGTTAGTAATCCCCTACCATCCAACGTCGTCATATAAAGACCACTTTTCACTATCCAAACAATTCCTAATGAATAAAAAACCAACCACCATCAACATTTTCTTCCATTGCATGTCCTGTTTCACTCATAAAATCCAACATTTTACACAAGCAATGACTACCAGTTGCAAGGCTTTTTTTTTTTTTTCAGAGGTGTTCCCAATGGTCCAGACACACTGACACACTTAAAGAGGGTTTCATATGACTTCAGCACTAACAGAATGGTTAATGTAAAGTCACCCACATGGCCGTAACATGAGAGCCACCTGTATGACGAGGCTGCTGGCATTATGTCAAAGCAAATGGGCTGACTGAAGCATTTTCACATTTTCCTCTCACTTGTCATAGTTTGATAATTCATAATCCACTTCTGAGCTGAAACTGGGGTGGATTCAAATGAAATCTTGTCTTTGGGTGCCAACATCAAAGCCTCAGCACAGAACCTCATATGTGATATGAGCAAAAACCTTCTGCATACCCTATTACGTGCCATCTCTCGCTCTCTCTCTCTCTCACACACACACACACACATAGAACTAAGTGCATCTGCTTTGGCATATATTTGAAGACATGGAATCTCTTATTCCAGCGAGAGCCTAAGTAAGAATGAATAATGCATGAGACGCACACGCTCCAACAGCAGGGCGAGAGAGGGAACGCCAGCACACGCCAACAGAGGAGACCTAGAATGGTGTGTAAGCAAATTTTTCCCAGGGGGTGAAATCTTGTGAAATTCAGAAAGAGCTGGAATGAGAGCAGAAAACAGCTTGACGGAGATGACAGGCAGGAAAGACTCTGGGAATATGATCCGATGACTGCATTATCATTCATCTGAGAACTCCTGTTGGATATGTATAAAATTCACAAACCATTAACCTCCTGGTGGCCACTGCTGAATATACTGAAATCATTCAAAGGGATTCCCCCAACAGCAAAAACAGCATGACAGCCCAAAATACAAATTGTAATAACTATATAGACCAGGTACAACTTCATGATTATGCTTTTCAACTGTTATTACTATATTTATATGTTTCTAGCCTTGACAGCATTTCTGATCAGGCAAGTATTCTCAAACCAAAGTCAACGAGGAACTGTCATGCAATCTTTGCTTACAGGTATAACACTGAGGTAAATATCTATCACTATTATTTAAAAAAACAAATGTTGTAATCATTTGAATTAAACAATTTAACGCAGCCTGTGACTTACAAAGGACAAAAATCAACCACTGCCTTCATAAATAATTATCAATCTGCACGTTAGCAAGTGATTAAGTGAATAAAAGAAGAAAACAATAAATGCATGACCTGTCAAACCTGTCAGTACGCACATTTAACAATGACATGAGGTTTTCTGAAACATTGAATACAGAGATAACGTTCAATCTTGAATTCAAGACGCACTTTACATTATACAAACTTCTCTAATTCTATGCACATATCATAGACGTGCACTTATGCTAACATTAGCCAACTTATATGAACCCTAGGGGAACAAAATTACATAAAATACGAAATATTACACTGATTCATCAACTTTCTGCACATTCCGCACATGATTTGTTCAAAATGACTGTACTCGTTGCAAATGATATGACAGTTCGCGTGCAGTGCCACCAGAAATATATGCTAAAGCTAATCGGCTAATTCTAGCGGCTAGCTAGCTAACATCCATACTAAAACAAACACTTTTTGACAACTTCAATTCCAGCAACCGATGTCAAATTAACAATTCAAATGGTTAATTATAGTCGTGAATATATGACCCATACACACATTTAAACAGCAAAAATCTAAATGAAGGCCCGTGCAGTGTGAGTTTGACATGCTAAGCTAAGCAGCTCCCTAAACAACAACAGTCGCGCTATTCGGGGCCTAAAACTTTCTGCGATCGCTGCGTTATTCATTATGACATGTAAACGCCATCACAAGCGCTAGAAATACACATGCATGCTATTTAACACTCATTCAAGATATGTGCACTACGACTGACCTGAAATCCTTGTCGCTGGATGTCATTTTCTCCAAAAGATTAGAGATGTGGTACGAGGCACTCGCCATGTTTGCAGTCTGGAAAACCACTTGTGTGTACGTTTAGGGCCAGAATGATTTAGTTCGCCTCTTTCTGGAGGTTTGAAGGGGCTGTAAAGTACAAGACGAATATCCAGAGTTTGTTGTGCAGGTAGGTGATCAGCAGCAGCTGTGCGGGGAAGAGCAGACGCTCATGCCTTGGGTTTGGATGGGTTTGAATGGAGGTGCTGCTCGCTTCTGCAGGAGGGAGGAGCTCAGACTAGGCTAGACTGAAACTGCTGAGAAGACAGAGTGAGAGTGGGGCTGTGATACAAAACCTAGTGAGTTGCCAACTTGGACTGCATGCGAACTCCATCTTTTGGCCGTCATTATTGTGGTGTGGTAAAGGTGTTCTCATGAATATTATTTGATTGTACTCAACTAATTTAGCATGATTCTTTATTGTTTTGTGCTCAAATTTAACCACACGTGCTGCTATCTCTCTCTCTCTCTCTCTGTCTGTGTGTGTGTGTGTGTGTGCAGTGTTGGGGAAAGTTACTTTTAAAAGTAATGTATTACAATATTGCGTTACTCCATAAAAAAGTAACTAATTACATTACTTAGTTACTTTTTATGGAAAGTACTGCGTTACGTTACTTTTGCGTTACTTTTTACATCTGGACAGGGCTTGCTTGTTTGTTTTTAAAATAAAAAAGTTCTGTTTTTGGCAAATATAAAAGCCTTTTCACACCAAAAGTGAAATGAATAAGCCTCAGGCTGAAGGGAAAGTACATTTACGTCCGTACAGTAGAATGCAGAAGAAGAAATTTCAACACGCTTGACAAAAAAGACAATAAAAAAAGACACAAATATTTGTCTAGAATGATTTGTGCTTATTAGTACGGTTGAACTGGATCATCAAAGGTCAGAAGCAAAGACATTGGTTAATAGAATGGGATTAAATACATAAAGGATATTTGTGTTGTTTAACATTTAATTATGGCAGGTTTGCATCATATTCTGAGTTGCCTTTTTTTTATTCATTTTGAGGAATACTGAATCTGAGTTTTTTTTTGTGAGTGAGATTAATTAATGCATATTCATATTTATTTTAGAACTACGGTAACATCTTCTGATTTATCTCAACATGGGGACACGACTGTCAATCAATAAATTGAAAAAAAAGTAACTTGCGTTATTTATTTGAAAAAGTAACTCAGATATTCTCTTGAAAATTAAAAAGTAATGCATTACTTTACTAGTTACTTGAAAAAAGTAATCTGATTACGTAACTCACGTTACTTGTAATGAGTTACCCCCAACACTGTGTGTGTGTGTGTGTGTGTGTGTTTACCATACTGATATAAAAGTACAAAGAGAAAGAAAATATATTCCATTCATTATTATTAACAACAAGAAGTGCATGAAACATTACATTATGTCAAGATTTCCCAAACTGGGGTTCGTAAAAGGAACTGCAGGGTGTTTGTGAGTTTCATGAAAAGGAATAATTAGGAAGAATCAATAAATTGTGAATAATTTATTGCTATTGTGTTAATTAAAAAAAATAAGAAAAATAACTGTAGTCTGATTATGAGTATTTTAAAATGTAATATGATACTAATTAGTAGTATTGAATTTTTGGAATCTGATTACGTAATCCAGATTACACGTAATCAGTTACTACTTAAGCACTGTGTGTGTGTTCATATATATTTATACACACATGTAATCTGGATTGCGTAGTCAGATTCCAAAAAATCAATACTAGTAATTAACAATTCTTCACAGATACAATTGAGATCAGATCCATCCTGACTATTTAAATCAATCCTAAAAGCAATCATGTATTGCAAACGATATATTGTCTAGAACCTCTAGTGACACATGAAATAAATGGGTGTCTATTATTTCATTTCAATCACTGAAATGACCTGGTGCATAAAAGAGAAAAAGGGAGAAAACACTAGCAATTATCCTTTACTCTGTACTCTCTAAGACAGGTTTGACTTCTGGACCCTCAGTTAGATGAATCCTCTATGATACATTCATCCTGTCCTTCAGTGTGTCTTTATTCAAAGCCTTCCCTGTTCCCAAAGAGGAGTGCAGCACACCTCTCTCATTTTCTGCTCTGATATGCTCTTAGTAAGACCATGAAATAGGAAGGAATATTTAGAGAGACTTATGCAATTGCCATCATTTTGTCCCATGCAGTATATGCAGACTAATGCAGTATATTTTGTTATGCCAAAATGTCTTTTGCCTTAGACGTATTTGGATGATCTTTGCAGAAGACTGCCTTCCAGCATTGTCTGACCCACTCTCATAATCCCAAAATCTGCATTCAGCATTGCAATGTCTTTAGTCTTTTTCTCTGAGATCAAGTATGTTATGGTTAGATGCACTACACATTGTTTTTGACTCAGTAGTAGACAGGAGGTCAAATATAATTAGGATTACAATCATCGCACTGTTGGCGGTGCAGAGCGTGGTCATGCAGTGAAATGCACCTTTGCGTCTTCAACAAACATGCAAATATATGAATCACAGAATAACTGAAGATAAAAAAGCAGCAGAAATAGTCAATGTGTGTAATGTAAATTGTAAACAAAACTTAAAATGTTTACATTTTCACTGAATAATGGTAAATTATATATAAATATCTGGCTTCGATTTCATGCTTGTCAATCTGTCAGTTTATTTTGAAGCACAACAGCAAATCAATTCACCATGAAATCAGTTATGATTTCTCAGAATACCCTCAACAGCTGTGTGGAAAATGGCTCTTGGATAGACATCAGGTGGCAAAGGCGTAGAAAGGAAATAAAAAGAAGATAGCGAGTGTGTGTCTGCATGCAAAAGCACAGATGAGAGGAGAAATAAAGCAATTTCATTCGAGACTCATTAAGTGAATGAATTTCTTTTTCATTTCTTTTAAATAGCCCACTAGATTGAGATTTTAAATGTCAGTGATACATAATTGCTATGCAGAAAACTAAATTCTATGAGAAAACTGTCATGTCGAGAAGTTGAATTTGATGTTAGTTTTCTTCAAGAATTATTACACTCTAAAAAATGCCGGGTTTTAACCCAAATGTTGGGTTAGTCCATATTTTACCCAAAGTTGTGTTGACACAACCCAGCATTTATTTAGAGTGTAGATATATATTTTTTGTAGTATGTACAGAGTTTAAACTGTCATTTGATTGATCTCTGTTGCAGTGGGACAAGGCTCCAGTAGGTGTCATGAGAGCAGGGCATGAGCATGTGTTTGTGTGTGTGTTTTGGAAAGACATTGAACTGAAATGATAGAGAGAGACCTGTCATTGTGGAGAAACATCTACTTGCACTGAAATAAATCTTGATGCTATTGCCTAAGATTATCCAAGACTTTTTCAGGAAATGATGTCCGAATTATGTTACCTCATGGACGCATTGATGTGTGATGGAAGCAGAAAACCATTCCCATAGCTCTCTCATAATGGCATGCCTTCTTCTGTAGGCATTAACGCTCAGATGCTCCAAGCAAAATAGAAGCAAGAGGAAGAAAATACTTTTGTGGCCTCATTTTCCAGTCTGTGGGTAAAAAGTTTCTATTGTGACATAATGGATTACATAAAGCAAATAGGTTGATAAAACGTGACTTTTTCATGCATGCTAAACATTATATAAAATATCTTGAGGAGCAAGATATGTGCTGATATAGTTGCTATTCAAACAGGAAGTTGGGACAGGGAATATGCACTCTGTTGATGCTGTCTGTGAATGCAGCTGCTTATGTAGGCACAAGATAGCAATTTTGTCAGATTTTAATTTTTTTTATAAATAGCCAAGGCACAGCCACCATGATATTTGCTGTTGTTAGTAGATTACAAGTAATGTGAGTTACGTAATCAGATTACTTTTTCAAGTAACTATAATAAAAGTAACGCATTCCACTTAATGTTTGGCAATACTATCAACTTGATTGCACAGACACTATAATTGGAAGACAACTGAACTGAGCTGGACGATGACATCACTGAATCAACAATGAACTGACTTTAACTTGAAATATTGACTGTTTGCTATTGTCCTGATTTTAGAGCTGCTGTACAGCAGAATTGAATTTTGTTTGCATCATTGACACTATTTTTCTGTTTAGCACTGTAAAGCTGCTTTGACACAATCTCTATTGTATAAAGCGAGCGCTATATAAATAAAGGTGATGACTTATATATTTACAACAAAATATTGTAGTTATAAAAAGTTACTTTTTCAAATAAGTAACGCAAGTTACTTTTTTCTATGTATTCTCTGACTCCTCTTCTGTCCCTGTGCTGAGAGAAATTGGGAGTGAGGTGCAGGGGAGGGGGCACTTGCTTCAACCTTGAGGCTTATTCATTTCACTTTTGGTGTAAAAGGGCCTTTACAGTTACCAAAAACAACTTTTTTTCTTAAAAAACAAATAAGGAAGCCATTTTTTGTAATGCATTACTTTTAAAAGTAACTTTCCCCAACATTGGTGCTTAGTCTGAGGATAGAAGAGTCATCAATATTTTTTTTTATCTGATTTCTCATATAATAAAAACTGTACATTGTAAAAAAAAAAATTCTATGTGCTAGCAATGCTTTTGCAAATAAATGTCACCAAAGCTAACACATGTAAACTAAAAACCACAAAAAAACTCCTAGTATGATTTAATGTAAATTTAAATAAAAAACTTAAAGGTTAGATAAATATGTCCCTAAAATTGGGTTAATTGCAATTTGAGGCTCAAAAATCATTCAATTACACATGCAGCAATGGCTCTGTGGAGTTGAATGACAAGGTTGAATAGACGTAAATTTAATTTAATGATGAACCTTCTGTTTACAATGAACCCCTGGGAGCCATAATCGATTATCAAATTGTAATTGCCCTTTCTTTTTAATTTCACTATTAAAAAGTCAGCCAACATTCTGTCCTACAACATAAACTCTCTCCCCTTTTCTGCTCTCAATTGCTTTCTCAAACTTTTCCCTCAGTTTTCTGCTATACACGCAATCTGGAAATTACAAATGACCTCTTGTTTTGAAAGGGCTGCAATCTATGGACCATTAATGACTTATTGAATTGAGGTAATTGCATTCTACTCAAGCAGTGGCCACCCCTTGTTGCACTTAACATTAAAATTAAATTAAGCCTGGCCCAACACTAAGCATAAATTGCTAGTCAAATAACTGACGCATTATCTGAAAAAAAAACATTGGAATTCATGGGCCACATTGGATGTCAGCCGTGAATACATTGCAATAGCAAAGATGTTCTTTACTCAATATAAAGAGCCTCAAGGCAAAGTCTCAAGAGAGCACTTCATTACTACAGGCTCCTATACATAGACATTATCGTCTACTTTATCCTCACTATCTCAAACAAGCACACAGATGACTGTGAAATAGCAACATGGCTCATTTCATCACCCTTATTCTGTTTTATTAAATGTAAAGTGTGTGATTTCACACTGAGAAAAAAACTGAAATTGAAGTTGTTATTTTCATTGTATTTCATTGTTGTTTAACTAAACTGGACAAAAGAGAATGCATAACATCCACATTACTACACACTTCACCTTTATTAACTGTTTACCTCAGCTGACTTTTTGACAGACAGACATAGACTCAACTGAAGTGTTTGTCTTCATATTTCATCCACATTTTCAAGTAAAATTATACCCACAGCTTCAAACTCTGCTTTTTAATGTGGACACCATGTTGCTTCCGACAGCTGCTTAGTCAAAGTATTTTATATTCACATCTGAAATACTACCATTATTAGAGCCATTGTTACAGCAGCCGTATATCAGTTATTATACGGCACTGACCTAAAATGTTCATTCCGACATTATTTACAAGGCCTTTACAGACACTACATGTGGCGTATGTCCTCAGTGTTTGACCCATCACCACGTACTTGTCAAGAACCTCTCAATTTCTGATTAGTCAACAGCAGCTAAATTAAATGCAAAGGGCATTTATACAAGGTCATGTATTCTTAGACGGTGTCTCTTCACTCCTCCTCCATCCTCCTCCTTGAGTCTGTCTATCACAATGTCTGATCTAGCTCTTCATCAGTGCTTTCTTTAGGGCCTCTCTCTCTCTGCCTCCTGATTCACAGTGAGAAATAGCTCAGATCCCTCAAGGGAGGTTGCCCACTGGAGCGAGTGTATAGGTGTATGAGTGTGTGGCCTCATTGCAGGCATGCTCTCTGATTAATCAATGCCGTAAAAACCGAGCACAGCGGAATAGCCCAAAGGCTCCCAAAGGGGATGTAATGCAAGGTATAAAGCACCTTCCAGCACAACCTCTTTGACCTCACCACCTGCTCCGAGACCTCAGGTTGATGGAGAACATATACATGTCACTAATTAACAATCTTCAACAAGTACAGAGCCCTGAACAGGGGTGAGATACCTAAATATACATTTATTCGGAAAGGATTTAATATATGATATATCAGTTACGTAACTTTCAGTTAAACCTTGGAGCAATGGCTTAGTGGTCAGTGCAGCGACAAGATCATAGACATGGAGGGAAACATGTTTCATAATTGCATTTGGTTCCCCACATTCAAAAACCCCAGCTGTGCTGCTTGTGTGGAAGATACAAGTCCTATTTCCTATTTAACATATCCTATTCCTTCTTTCTCTAACCAATACTTACCTCCATTCCACTGTTGCTATAAAAACAAGGCTAAAAATAATAATGGCACTGATTTATCGGCCTTCCTAAATTTATTATGTAGGATAAATACAATCATGCAACAGTTAAATCTGATCATTGGATCTGATTGGTCAAGCAGCATTCCTAGAGTGGTCATATAACAGTACAACAGCACTGGGACATTCTTGTTTGTTGCAGGTTACGTTGCTACGCCAGAAGGTGACAGCAAGTGACTGTTTTTATAAGTGAGACGTTGAATTATTCATTCAAACTATTTGTTCTAAACAGTTGACTCATTCAGGAATAAGTCAAGTGATTGTCCTTATGAGGGAGTCATTGTGTCATTCACTCAACCAATTTGTTCTTTTGTGGCTTTGTTTGGAACTACTTTTGTTGGCAGCACAAAATTGCAGCAAAATTGCAGCACAAGTAACTCGCAATACTGTGTTTAAAATGTTAAGTTCCTCAGTATTAACTTGTTTATTGAACTGCTGAAAAAAATCTGCCTCATTTACTCCAATAACTTATCTGAAACAGTGCAGTGCAAGCTGTTGTTGTTAGATCTAACATGACTGTTTCAATTTATAACGAAGGCTTGGACACATGTCTTGAACCATCAATGGCAAATCCTGGACCTGTGGTGTAAGAAACAAGTTCCTCGCCCTTGTCACAACTTGCCCATGTGATATCACTTTAACATATGAAGGTGATATTTATTAGGAAATTGCTTATTTTTACCTAATGCAGCTCTAATACATCAAGTCATATTTAGTGTATTTGTGTTGCACCTTGTTTCACAGCAGCTTTCTATTCAGGGATATTGTAACAGGAAGTAATACATTAGAGTCTACAATAAATAACCTATTGCAAGGTAATTGGTAAGAAATGTCTGTGGCTAAATAGAGACCACTAATTTACTCATAACTGAGAAGTGAACAAAACATCTCATTTAATCATTTATGTTTCCAGATTTAAGATATGCCACAAATTTAGTGTCACGCAATAAACAGAGGTGGTAGAAAATCATGTTCTCTGTAATTCATCACTTGACATTGTCATGTCCTTTCTAGTAGATTTTGGCCTTGCCTAATTAGACTCATTCTTGGCCAACCCACTCTTATTCTCAACACATTTAGCTAATTAAAGAGCTTAATTTAATTCACATTTGATTAACCAAGCAACCAATGAAGCCTTAATGTTGACAGCTAGACCTCGGAGAAAGCCGTTTTCCAAAGCTGGTGATATAATTGGGTTTGAAATTTCAGGACCACAGGCCATGTGTGATCATATTGTATTACATAATTTGGTCTTTACTGTCTCCAAAACTGATAGCGATGTCTCTGTTGGCTAACAGCTATTTGAGTTGGAAATATATGTTGAAGTGGATATTTATTCTGTATGTGAGGCAGAAAGACTTACTAAGTACTAAGAAGATGAACATGAAAATGCAGACAAATTCTCAATTAAATATCTAAGAATCAAAGCAACGTGAGACTTACCGTTTAACACTTTTCTTATTTTAAAGAACTATACTGTTCTCTGTTTGTCACAGGGACACAGACAACCATTTTGTATTCAGGTGGTCTTCTGAGAATTGATGTTTGTAGTGCTTGCATAACAACTGTGTCTTATTAAAAAGTGGTCTCTCTGCATCACATGTTTGCTAAAACAATCACATACTCAGACAAAGTCACACAGAGCATGGTTTTGTGTGAGCAAAATGAAGGCTATTGAATTCTCTGGTACTTACTGTATAAGTGCGTTTATTTTAAAGATGATTTTTTGCAACTAGAAGCCACGAAGATCAAAAGGCAACAAGTTCATTAATGTAAAGTATAATTTAAAACCCTATATGAGAGAGTTAAATGCTAAATGCATTGCTCATTTATCAAGAAATGTGTAGTTGCCTTGATAAGAATTAACTGGCTGAACTAGACATTT
Source organism: Sinocyclocheilus grahami (assembly GCF_001515645.1). Taxonomy (NCBI): domain Eukaryota; kingdom Metazoa; phylum Chordata; class Actinopteri; order Cypriniformes; family Cyprinidae; genus Sinocyclocheilus; species Sinocyclocheilus grahami. The sequence continues at coordinate 663,859 of NW_015505269.1, read as the reverse complement.
TCTGAGGACTGGCAGTATGATTTTTTTTTTTTTTTTTTCTAAATTGTTTTTTTTTCTCAACAATTGCTTATTCAGTGAACGAAATGTTGCACTGTTCATGTGTAACATCAGCCTTTGTCTTGTCTCTATCAGAGGTTGTACTGGTACATATATTGATCTCCCAGTCTAGTGATTCAGATGCTTGGAGCCTTTGTGTTCTTTACTTCATTGTCCATTTCAGCACAGAAGCAAACATTGAGTCCTGTATCTGAACTTATAATTCTTTTCATAACTTGAGGTGAGTTATTGAACACCCTGGTCACTCTATTTTTTTTAAATAATACAAGCATATGTGGACTGGGGCTTTCAAGTGTAGCGTCTGGACCAATCAAACACACAATTTTTCATTTGATTTAACAAATCAGTTATTCATTAGATTAACAAATCGTCACAGTCCCCTCACCCAATAAACTGGATGCCAGGATGTCTGCAACGACACCAGGCCCCCCCCTGGTCCCCATGGCAACCACGACACCTCTGCTAGACCAGATCCATTTATGACCTAATGGCATGTGGAGAGGCCTCCCCCGTATGATTAATTATTCATATTTCCCCATGAGCTGATTCGCTACACAAGCTTAAAACATCACTGTCACATCAGTGTTATTAAAGTGTCCATATGACTTGCATGCTATATTCAATGTCATGCAATAGGTTTGTGTAACAAACAGATTTAAATTTCAGTCATTAACTGAAAATTTGAAAATCCGTTCTAGCATTTCATGCCCAAGTTTATGAGAACAATTTATGAATCATTCTTTTAAATTAGATTATTTCAGAAAGACCCGTCAGAATGATTTGTTTATTGAAGCGATCCACTTTTCATTCTCAACTCAGTGACTCTGTGATTTTGGTCTGTTCTTCACGCACAGCTACTATCATAAGACTGGTGAGTCATATGAACATTCTAATACTTTTATGGGTCTTTACATCCTATTTTAAGGTTTTAAAGCTGTAGTCCCATTTCATAATAATTGCATTAAAAAGACCTACATTTTCTCCTTTTGTGTTTTACAAAAGAAGCCATCCGAGTTTGGAACGAAAAGAAGGTGAGTAAATGATGACAGAATTTCATATTCAGGTGATTTCATCCTACCAAACATGATTCATAATGGAGCGTTCATTAATGGATTTAAGGCCTTGGGGAGATTACTTTGAGTCATCACAGACAGTACATTTAAAACTTTCAGAGGTTAAAAGGTACAGAGGCACACAATGATGTCATGAGTTGTCATGATGTGTTTGGGTTAGTGGCTGACTCTGCAGTGCTGTGATTTTGGTCTGTTCTTCACGCACAGCTACTATCATAAGACTGGTGAGTCATATGAACATTCTAATACTTTTATGGGTCTTTACATCCTATTTTAAGGTTTTAAAGCTGTAGTCCCATTTCATAATAATTGCATTAAAAAGACCTACATTTTCTCCTTTTGTGTTTTACAAAAGAAGCCATCCGAGTTTGGAACGAAAAGAAGGTGAGTAAATGATGACAGAATTTCATATTCAGGTGATTTCATCCTACCAAACATGATTCATAATGGAGCGTTCATTAATGGATTTAAGGCCTTGGGGAGATTACTTTGAGTCATCACAGACAGTACATTTAAAACTTTCAGAGGTTAAAAGGTACAGAGGCACACAATGATGTCATGAGTTGTCATGATGTGTTTGGGTTAGTGGCTGACTCTGCAGTGGATATTTCTAGGCCTAACAGCAGAACACAGCACAAAACCCTGCTGTGCCTCCGAGTTTCACAGTTGCCGCTAGTTGTCATCTTGATTCATTGAACATCAGGGTACTTGACAAGCCTTAGACGGGGAAGCTAAATAAAGACAAAATTATTGCCGGCCATTTCTGACACAGTAGAGGATGCGTGACTGCACTGTCTAGAGCGGTGGGTCTCATAGGGACTGTTCTCTACACTCCAGCAGTGCCAAACAAGAGTGAAAATAGTACTGACTATTTTATATATATATATATTGTGAACATGTCGCTGTTGAGCGAACTCCTCTCATTACAAAATCTGACAGTATTTGAATGCCTTTCTAAGAAAGAAAAAAATATCATGTCATAATTTACAATATCAGCTTCTTGCTTGCCCACTAAAAAGGGTCTATATGCTATAAAAACCCAACATACAGTAAATAAACCTTCACCTTGTTGGAAAGTGCTTCAGAAACCACATGAATTAATCCGTTTGTAGGACAGAGGACGACCATGAGCGTCTTTGCTTTTGTTCCTACTAAGGCAGAAATGGCGTATGAGGCAGGGATGTCTTCCAGGAGCTGCAATATTGTTCATAAAAAACTCCAAGGACTGTCACACAAAGTCAATAGCCTTGTCTAGTCATGGTGATCCTGAATTTCTTTTGAATATTTTGTTCTTCATTTCTCCCTGAGTAGTTGTGCCCATATCCCTTTTGTTGTTTTCCACTTTCTCTTGGTTTTCTTCTTGGCTTCATCTTGACTTTTCAGTATCTGTCCCTCAGCAGCTTATTGGCTGCTAAGAGGAAGTACACCACCACTGGATTTTTATTTGGCCACGCATACAAGAAGTGTAATGGGTACTAAAGCGCTCTGATTGAAGCAGAAATCATATTGCCTTTGATTGCCCCATGAGACTTGAAGCGCTGCCACAGGGCCGTGAATTACATTGTGCTCAGGCAGACGTGGTGAGAAGCCTGGCCTTTCTCAGCAGCAGTGGGAGTCGGTCTCTACTGCAAGACCTGCATGCAAATTTGTGATTTTAGCTCCCTCGACAGACCCTCGGGTAGCTCCTCAGGAGCAAAGAAATTCACTTTTTTTCCAACTGTACATTCACCATCTCTCCTGTATTCTTTATTTATGCTCCCTCTCTTTAGACTCCATCTGCTCGACTCTACAGACATACAGTACAGAGAGATTCACTGGCCTTGCACCCAGGTGGTGCCAACTGCTATCTCCAGCACTGCTGAGAGTGAATGGGAATTCAGCTCAAGGCATGCTGGGTGTGTATTTAGAGTTGGGTATAACCGTGTGTCCTGCCTGAAAGGTCATATCATGAATCACAGTTGGGTGAATGACTGTTATTAGCAATGACAGTTAAGAGCAGTAATGGCGGCTTGCTTGTCTTTTGATTACACCTTCAAATGAGGCAGTCCATCATTCGGTATGCAAGCATGCCAATACTTAGACGAGACATCAAGATCAATGCCTGCTGATTGTTATTTCATAACAACTGCATGGTAATTACAGAGTGTTCAATTATGGTCAATTATGTACAACCACATGGACAGGTTGAATGGAGAAAGTTTATTTAAAATACACACTTGCAGAAGCATCAAGTGTCCTTTGTCACAGCTGAAATAGCAGCTCTGAAACATCGCTCTGTGATTTATTAAATCAAAGTCTCTCAGAAACATGCTCGCATTAATATCCATCAAAATGTGACAATAGTTGTGTTGCTGTCTTCCTTTGCAGTTAAATGAAAGTGTATTATGGACAAGGTAGATGACAAGTTCAGTTGCCTGGAAGGTAAAAGCTGGAATGTTTGGACCATGATGGAAAAACTGTGAAATGTTTGCAACTTTTTGGAAATCGTTATTCAGGACGTGTCATCAGCACTGTGAAACGCTGTTCAATTATGAAGCTATTTCTAACGAGAACAGCTATTCCCTTTGTAGTCATGACTTTCTCATTATTACTATTCTAGTATAAAATGGCAATTGAAAGTCTTTTAAGATTCAGTACATAAAACTGTATCTTGTTATGAACTGCTGTGTTATTGAACTGCTATTCTTTGATAATCATTTTTGGGTTTTGTCCCATACAATAATGAAAACTGGTTTGTAATGAGAGATAGGATGGGTCAAATAACTGCTACGCCTCAGCAATTTTATGTAGCCACCATATGAAGGCCCACAAAGTGCCAGTTTAGCGTCATGCTTCATTAACAGAACAGTCAATGACCAATCAAAACAATGGATGCACATGGAAACAAACCATTAATTTTATCCAGAAATTCCTTAAGGAGGCATTTGTTCAAACAGCAACCTATAGTGTAGCCTAAAAAATCTAAAATTTTTGTACAAGTCCTGTATCGGAAAATATAGTGCAAAAACAGGTGCTGAAAACAAGAATGGCCTTGAGGAGACCTCTTCTGGACTCCCCTCATCACCTCTTAAAGATTGAGGTCACAAAACAGCATTTGATAATATGCAGCCTTGAGTTGTCATCCTCTGGCGCAATATGCTTAACAACAATACAGACCTACACGTATTAATAGGAGCTATAAGGAAGCTTGGCCTGCACCTGAATCTCCAAGTAAATCCCTCTCAAGTGTAATATAATACCATCCACACTTCTGCCTCTCAACATCTTCACCTCTACACCGACCAGTGAAAACCATTAGGCCTTGGGAGCCACTAAGTAAGGGCATTGCATTCCCTCATGCTAACCCCCATTCCCCTTTCCACTTCCTGTCTGCTGTATCATCTCGGAGGATGGATGGATGGACGGAATGAGAAGGGGGAGGGAACACATAAGGAATAAAGAAATAGCAGGGGCTGAGAAAAAGTAAGCCGATGATGATGTGTCACAATGCCCACTAAGAAGCAGCGTCACCTAACTTACATTTATCTGGATGCTTTTTTCTCAGTGGCTGTGTGTACATACTGGATGAAGCATGGAGTGCCATGTTGCTTTATGCCAGCGGTAATGAGAGACCACCAACATAGACAGCAACCAGCTGTTTAGGGCAGTAGGGTTAAATACAAGGAGTGCTCCCTAAAGAGAACTTTAAAAAAAAAAGCACAATATGCTGGAAATTGTTTTTCATATACAACTGTTTTTGTGTAAAAAAATCTAATAATTGTTTTTCCAGTGTTTGCTTCTGCTGTTGAACTTATTAAAAATATCAGCAGATGTGACTGGGATCAAATGTGAATATTTACTCATATAATATTAAACGTTTATCTGATTATATTAGCTGAAGTATTTATTTTTCTTTTTACTGTGCATATATTTGGTCCCTAATCTAGTAACATCTATGGAAAACTTTTAGGAGGCTGAAAATGTTACATAAGCCGATATAATTAAATTACCAGCTCACTGAAATAAACGGTTAATTAAAGTTTGAGTTCAGCACATTAGGCTCTCGAAACCCACTCACCAGGAGATAGTTAAAGGTTAAAACGTTAAACTGCTGCACAATTACAGTAGGTGGGCTGATGCTTACTGCATGCAACAGACAACAGTTAGGTAGAAAGATTAATACAGCTTTCATAAAATACAAATTGAGCCTGGAAACACTAAGCTATGGATCATGTTCCTATTTTTTTAATTTACAGGTGGAAAAAGATATTCAAAATGTGTAAAAAGACCGCTATAATGAATTAATATGTTATTGAACATCTGACAAAATCTATTAGTGGTGGTATTCGCCTATCTGGCCATGGGTCTAGAATGAAACACTTAAGTAAGGCTGTTAAACGAAACATGCATTGAAAAGCATGCACTCCATTAAAGGTACTACACTTCTACAAGAGAACATAATGCTTTGTAATGAACAGCCCTTCAGAACCATTTACAGTTACAGAGAGATATAAGAAAGCACTTTTGAATAACTTTTGTGTCATTTTCTACAAACACTTTGATTTAAATATCAAGTGGTGTAACCATCAAGTAAAGAAGTAGTGCTTTCCTTGAATCCTGAATACTTAAGTGTCAAAAAAAGTGATATTTGCACTGAAATGGCAGACAGATGTTTTTTCAAATATTAATCACATTTTAAAACAAAATGTATGTTTTTCGTAATAATAAAATATAAAACAGAATAGCTTTTTCTAAACCAACATTTTTTTTCAAGAATTTCAGAAAACAATATTCAATGACAATTTTTATTTTTAAGTTACATTACATATACAAATGACTTCATTATAGTAGATCAAGTCATTTTATGAATTGCATTTTAATGCATTTAAAAAAAAAATTACATTGCCTACTACATCCAGACAAAAGTGAATTTGATATTATTGACCCATTTGTTGTTGATTTGATTTTATAATTAACAGCCAGAATGATCCAGACGGAAAATGTATTTCATAAAATTGATTCTGTTGAAGTATTTGACCTAAATGAACAGCACTCTATGTTTTACGTGGCTAGAAAAGTAATAAACCTTAAAGACGGCAAAGAAAATTCATTCCAGGGGGCAAATATTGCCTCTAAATATAAAAAAGTTCATTTCTGACTGCCTCACACACATACCAGCAACCCACCCCATTATGATGGGAATGAATGCGACCACACACACACTTTCAAAAGACTGGAATAGACCATCAGCCCCAGTGTACACAATTACACTTCATTTAAACTACACACTAACAGAAACATGTTGCGGGGTAACGTTTACATTTGTACCCTACTAGGGCTGCAGTGTGAAGCTTTAACGTGACAAAATTCTGGACTTGGGCAAGGTAGGAAAGGGAAAGACTTTATTGTAGTGGGCACCTTCACGTTCGTGTGTCTGCGTGCTCACACCCCCAGCTCAGCTCAGCTCCACAACGAGGCAGAGGGAGACACGGCGTTCAATTACACCGGCTGCCAGTGAATAGAAGGAACGAGGCGCGGGGAAATGCACGCCTGTGCCGTCAGTGAAATGCGCCTGAGATTTAGCCCCTGAATGCACACGACGCCACCGAAATGCCGGGCTGGAAGAAAAATATCCCCGCTTGCCTGCAAGCCGACCAAGAAGGAGGTATGAGAAGCAGTGCTATAATAGTTTTGCTTTTGCACGAGCGTTGTTTCAGGGGCGCGTTCTATTCATTGTTATGGTCTCGCGGTTTGTTTGTTACACTATAACTGTTGATGTTTGGAACGTTCGGCGCTACATTGTATCAACTTTTTCCCGGTGATCGGTGAATTGAGAGATTATACCGCGCCCGCCGCGAGGAATTCCGTGGTAATGCACTTATTCGGCCGGTTGCTTTCCGTAAATCGACATTTTAAAGGGTGTTTACGTTTACTTTCCTCTTTTATTGCGTCCTTAATTTTGGTAGAATGGATTTGGACCTCTGATGTTGCCAACGCGCCGCCCATATTGATAGTATATTTGATGTTCATCAGTGTTCATTGTTAAAAATGTTGCCTATAGTCATGACATTTCTGTAGCTTCCACTTGGCTTGGCTGATAACCATGTGTATGCAGTATGTGACAGTTCATGTCCTTTTCGTAAACCGAATGAATAGTGCTGTAATTGTTTTCCATCATATGGGCTTATCCTTTCGCTTTTAAAGTCTCCATAGCAGTGGGACATGAATTGCAGCTCGTTGCTGCCTGTAGTCGTTGTTATTTAACGTTTAAGGTGTGTAATTCAATAGTAACGTTCGCTACGTTTCCGCACGCCCAGGTGATTTTGCATTAGAATTCGGCGACAGAATTTCACTATTCAGCACCTAATGAAATCTTATCTATCACAGCCATGCATGTCGAGTGAAACGGGTCTGAATGGTCAGGGGAAGAAGTCAGATGCACTTGCCCACAGCAAACACGCAGAGTACACAGAGTATGAGCTTATAATGAATCAAATCAAAGCAGCGTGGAATGATCATGTTTCAGAGGACAGTGAAATATGTTTGCACACGTGGTTTGTCGGTGTAAAGATTATGTTTGTCATACTCTATGGAGCAGCACTTATGGCAAGTATTGATGCAGTGTTGTGTTTTCTTAGATCATCTAAATAGTTTTTGGAAAGGGTTGTGTTCTCTAAAGCAGTTCAGTTTTTATTGTCAGTTGATGGTGTTTGTATGCACAAGAATATTCTGATTAAGATTGGAATATGATTGTATTTAGATTATGCATGTGCAATGCTAACGTGTTAATCAGATTACAAGAAAAGATTTTATTTACAAGAAATCTGAATTAGATTGCTGGTATATTCTTGTGTTAATCACAATTCTGGGTCATGTAAACACCTCCTTTTGAAATATCCATACTATTTATAACCATACAAACGTGATTCTGCATTCTGCAGTTTGTGATACAGGCAGTTGCTGAAAGTCTAAGAAACCTGTTTTGGAGCAAGGAGAATTTCCTCCAAACATGAAAAGAAATTGCAGTTCATTGCAACAGTTGCAACAGTAATGGGTTGAATAAATTAACATGGATTAGATTGCTGGTATATTCTTGTGTTAATCACAATTCTGGGTCATGTAAACACCTCCTTTTGAAATATCCATATTATTTATAACCATACAAACGTGATTCTGCATTCTGCAGTTTGTGATACAGGCAGTTGCTGAAAGTCTAAGAAACCTGTTTTGGAGCAAGGAGAATTTCCTCCAAACATGAAAAGAAATTGCAGTTCATTGCAACAGTTGCAACAGTAATGGGTTGAATAAATTAACATGGAAAAATGAATATATAAATGGAAATGGCAAACCTGGCAAGCCATGGATGTTTTTTTAAAACCCAAATTATAGGCTTAATCAGAATATGCACATTAATCAGAAAATGCATGGGCTCTGGATGGGTTGTGTCTGTTTGTGTGATTGTGAATGGGCTGATTATCTGATATTCATATACTGTACATTTGCATTGACGCATACTACACACATGTGGTTCTGGGAGACCTATAAACCTTGCGCGGAAAAACGTGTTTGAGATCACGTCTGCATTTCTTAGATGACTTGAACATCTCTCTCAGGTGTTGAATGTGAACGTTTGGCCATTGTCATCATGACTCAGGACTGATTTCATTTCACCATTGTGTCATGGATGATTTCAGCTCAGTTGCTTGTGCATGAGCCATTCTTGCTTAAGACTCTTTAAAAGCATTTACATCCTTTTTATAGAGTCTTTTTAGAATGTAAACGTAAAGGCTTATTTCATTAGACAGGGTTATTTTAAGCCACTCGCATTCAAACAACGAGACATAGGCCCGCATGTAGCTGCCACAGTGTGAGTCAGTATATGGTGTATATTCACTTTTAATGCCAAGTATGTAGACTTTATTGGAATGCTGTTGAATGCTGCAGGTCCACATGCAAAATAAAATTTTGCGTGGTATTAGTGCAATCTTCAGCACGCTGGTGCTTGTGATCTGGTGCCCTGCTGCCTGGCAATGTGGCATGTAATTGGGTTTGAGGGGAACCAGCGGGGGCCGAATGAGCCCCCTCATACGAAACGGGGATATTGCAGGAAGTTGTGTATGATACTGTGTCCTTGGATCAGTGCAGAATTGCTATGGCTTGCAAGCCTCCTCCACCTCCTTCTCTGTGTCTTTGTATTGAACGGGTAGAGAGATATAGGGCATGGAGGATAAATGTATGTCTCTTATATGCTGCTTCTCTGTGCGCTGCAGGACTGCAGTTGTTGGAACAAATAGGTTTACGTTTTTATCATTCTTTTCGTAATTGAGTTTAAGGATATCTGGTTGTATTTAATGCTTGGTTCTTGAGCGTACAGGTGTGCGTGTCCGTGCACCTAGGCAATGCATCCATTCTAACATTAGGTAAAGATGCAATTTATCATCTGAACTAATAAGATCATGTAATCAGATTTTAGGACTTGGTGATGGATCGAATGAGAGTATCAATTTATAATAGCAGTCAGAAGTACCTAAAATATGATGTATGAGCAGGTTTGAATGATGCGACACGAGTCAGATCTTCTTGCAATGTTTGCCTCAACATATTGATTATATGCTTGTCATTTTACAGAGATACTCTAGTTTACATAAAGGAGGACATTTATCAAGCATTTTATGCTACATTCAGATTATCAAGATTTTGCTAAAGGTGTCTACTTGTTGCAAACTCAAGAGATAATTTAGATTCACATGAAGACTTCGTAATTGTTCATGTTTCAAAATGACCTTGTTAGTTTTTGCACATTCTGTCATATATATTTATGTAACCATTTATTGCATTATTGAATCGATTCAGTTAGACCATTTGATTTGTCTCTTTTGCACCTGATTTATTTATTAATTTATTTCGCTTGTATTGTGTTTTTGTTATTTGGAAAATGCTTCTGTGCTTTTTTTTTTTTTTGGTACCAGTTGAAAGACTTCAGGGCCGTTATTTGCAATACGCCGTGATAAAATTCTGCTTGCCTTTCAGTGCTTGGAGCTGAATGTCCATATGTGTTGCATTAAACAAATGAGTCAGTATTCAAGATCGCACAAACACAAAGCAAAAACAGGATGGTGACGTGTTACATTGTCTCAGTATATCTCTTAGTTATGAATGGGGAATGACCTGTAGTCATTCGCAAAAGCACAGACTTGTCTTGCTATCTGATCTGTTTTGAAGCAGCTGAACCGCTAGAACAACATATTAATGTCAGTTCTGCACCTGAAGCCGAATGATGATATTTGCCTCTTGAAATCGGTAATTGTGGATTTTTATAGAAGTGTGTGGGGAGGAGTGGAGGCATCACATTTGTGCATTCATACGTGCTTATCACTGCCTCACCATTATTCCGTACTTGTGATTTCCTCTGGCTAGAATGAGAAAGCAAAATGAGAGAGTGGAATTGGAATTGAAACGGGGTGATTCAGTGCCCCCATCTTGCTGCAATCAGATGTATGCTGGTCAACCCACATGACCTTTGATATGGACGTTTTGGTATTATATTCAGGTAGTACTTTAACAGAAACTTAAGTATTTGTTTTTGAGGTTATATAGACTTTAAATTGCTTTAAATATGATTTTTGTCATTTGTTTTGATATTAAAATAATACTATTCCAGCTTCATATCTAGAGACAACTGTGAGTTAATAATTATAGGTTGAATGCCTTTTGAAAAGTGTAAACAATGACTCTGTTGTGCTATAAATATTGCTCTGTTTCTTACCTTGCCTTCCTGACCAGCCTAACATGGCAACATTGACCAATGGTTTGAGTTTAGGGCGGGACTATCCAATGGCAGGTTCAGTGAACATTTATGAAACCTGTTTGAAAATGGTAATAATTTTAATAATTTGCAACACCAGTGGTTGAAACGGGGTGATTCAGTGCCCCCATCTTGCTGCAATCAGATGTATGCTGGTCAACCCACATGACCTTTGATATGGACGTTTTGGTATTATATTCAGGTAGTACTTTAACAGAAACTTAAGTATTTGTTTTTGAGGTTATATAGACTTTAAATTGCTTTAAATATGATTTTTGTCATTTGTTTTGATATTAAAATAATACTATTCCAGCTTCATATCTAGAGACAACTGTGAGTTAATAATTATAGGTTGAATGCCTTTTTGAAAAGTGTAAACAATGACTCTGTTGTGCTATAAATATTGGTCTGTTTCTTACCTTGCCTTCCTGACCAGCCTAACATGGCAACATTGACCAATGGTTTAAGTTTAGGGCGGGACTATCCAATGGCAGGTTCAGTGAACATTTAGGAAACCTGTTTGAAAATGGTAATAATTTTAATAATTGGCAACACTAGTGGAGATATTACCAACAACTTTTTGATAACCTCTCCTTATTTCTGTTTACTTGCATAAAAAAGCTACAGTACCTTCAGAACTTCTTAAGGGCCAATTCCTTTTGTGCTTATTGTATTTTTTTCAAAAGCAGAAGTTTCCCAGAGGTTTGTCAGTGTCAGCAGTATGGGGTAATAGCCTCTCAGGTCATGATGGAAACATAACATGGCCAAGTCAAGTTTTATATTTAAAGCGAGTTTTTTTGGGCAGTGTAGAGTAGGGCTTGTTGTTTGTCATTTCTCAATCACAAATGCAGACATAGTTTTGTTTACGCGGCGCGATGCAACGCAACGCGTAAAAAGACAGTATAACTCATTATAATCCATAATTATGTCCCCACTGGATGCAACGAATGCCTGGTTTATAATGGGTTTTCATGTTTTTGCCTCATCGCTCCGACCTGACAGGGCATCATCACAATATGGCAAGGGGCGTAACATTTCCTTCACACGCTTGAGGTATTCGGCCAATCACAACGCACTGGATCACTGGCCAATCACAGCACACCTCGCTTTTTCAGACAGATGAGCTTTGTAAAAATCGACGCGTTTCAGAAGGCGGGGCATAGAGGAGAAACAATAATGTACAGTATGTGGAAATGTGTTTTTTGAACCTTAAACCGCATAAACACATTTCATTACACCAAATACACCAAATACTGTTCTTTTTAGCAGCATCATATGACCCCTTTAAAGATTTCTTGTCTTTTTTGTATACATTTGTACAGAAAAATACTGCCCTTTTATTAATATTTAAAAAATAGCCTTTGATTGTGTGATTTATTCTAGCATTAGTCTTAAGTCTTGCAGCATGGATGAACATGTTTTGCTGATGACCTTTGATTTGATTAGCATGAAATGTTGTTCGGCACACTTTTGCAGCATTAGATAACCAATTTGATTTATCAGTGTAGGTGAGATAATGAGTTGTTCCCTTCGTTGTGATTGTGAGCGTACAGAATGACAGAGCTGGATGCTGCAATCAGGTGTTGCACCCCAGGGTAAGCTATTTATCTCAATACCAAATCATCAAGAGAGGAAGAGGCAAAGGAAGGTGACTGGCTGATTTTTTTCTTCTTCACTGTCTTATTAAAGTTGAACTCAACCTGAGTTCTTGTGTGTTTGAGTGGGTAAAGCTTGTTAAAATGCAGTGAAACCTTGGTGGCCTTTGCGTAATCGCCAATAAATAAGCATAAATATTAATAATTTGTCTTGTTGGAAAGAGCTGGAAAAAAGGGTCGCTTACAGTAAAGTCAGCATAAAAAGGAAAATTCACCCTATTTTCTAAATGCATGTTATCTTACTGGGAATGGTTCATCCCGTTTTCTTTTCTTTTTTTTTTTTTTTTTTTTACAATAATTATTAATGGAGATATCAAAACTTCAGATCTTCCAGGGAAATGACTTCTCATTTAGTCCACTTAAACCCAGTCATCTGTAAGCTCACATTGAAATCTGCCTTCATCCAATCAATAACAGTTGGGTAGAACCAGTCCTTGACTCCTTGCCCTCGCCTAGGTATATGGCGGTATTTTTCATGTTGCGATTAATTGCTTTTATCACGGTATACGGTATTATCACGAAATTGAAATTTAGTTGCAGAAAAGGGTTGTCATAATACAGTATAACAGGTTTTTAGTAACTTTTTTTCTTATAACAAAAATAACATTTAAATACAATAAAGCAATACACAAAAAAAATTATAAAGTAAAAATTTTTACACAGATTAAAGTGCAAAAGAATGAGAGAGACCAATAGGTATCACTTTACAATAAGATCTTATTAGTTAACCTTAGTTAATGCATTAACATTCTGAATGCGCAATAGCTACGTTTGCTACAGAAGATATTAATCTTTGTTAAAAAAAAATATAGGCTTCAACTCTTAGTTCATGTTAGCTCATTAAATAACACAATTGCAACGTGTTATTAAATATTGGAATTACCTAAGATTAACAAATGTTTAGAAGAATTTTTCATTGGCAGTTTATGTTAACTAATGAATTAACTAATGTCAACTAATGAAGCCCTAATGTAAAGTGTGACCGAACAATAAAGAATCAAAACACTTTCAAACAATGTCTAGGGCATGTTGAAAGTCCAGATTAAAATGTAAAAAAGTTTGAAAATAAATAATAAAATAAATAAATGGTGCTGTGATGAACACCATAGCGCATACACAAATCTCAATGCTGTTTAAATCATTTAAACATGTTTCAGAACAGAAAGTATGCCGCTGCTATGTTTCCAGAGTAACGGCTGCATTTCTGCTGTTCAGCACCATCTGCTGTCGGAGAGTGAATGTGCGCTTTCATCCAGAGCGTCTCTCACGCGCTCCGCCATGCGTTTCTCATCCATGCTTGTTTAGATCAGAGAGCGCATGCGTCTTTAACACAGCATACAGCGGTGTTGTGGATTGTGACCAGTTGGTGGGAAATGTATTCTTAAAATGCATTCAAAATTCCAAATAATTTGTAATAAATAAATATTCACGATATTTTGAAGTGCCCAAGATAACAATACTGTGCACATTCATTATCGTGATATATCGCATTACCGAATACCGGCACATATCTACCCTCGCCTTATGTTTTTTCGATAATCCATTTCATTTAGATGTACTCCACTGTATAGAAGAAATGATCTGTTTCTACTTCTGTTACAATTCAACTTTAAAAGAAATTGGGAAATGTATTCTTAAAATGCATTCAAAATTCCAAATAATTTGTAATAAATAAATATTCACGATATTTTGAAGTGCCCAAGATAACAATACCGTGCACATTCATTATCGTGATATATCGCATTACCGAATACCGGCACATATCTACCCTCGCCTTATGTTTTTTCGATAATCCATTTCATTTAGATGTACTCCACTGTATAGAAGAAATTATCTGTTTCTACTTCTGTTACAATTCAACTTTAAAAGAAACGTGACAACTTTTCTCATAGCTTCATAAAAATCAGGTTGAACCACTGATCATGGACTATTTTAGCAGTGTACTTACTACCTTTCTGGGCCTTGTTCATGTCAGTTGCAGGTTTGAAATGGAAGGATGGGTGAGTAATTAATGACAGAATTTTTGGGTTAGCTATCCCTTTAAAGTGTGCCGTTTTTGTTTCTCAAGTGGCATATAGTAGCGTATAGTACCTTTTATTTTTTCGAACAGGTTTCCAAACACTTCACCAAGCAATCCTGTCCTAAATTTTGCATCGAGACAGAAGTTGACTTTTTGTGAAAACTTACTTGAATATCCCACCCAGTACACTATGCATTGGCATAGAAGTATTTTAACATAGAAAAAATTACACTCTTCACCTTCAAATGAATCCCGCACTTTGGGTTGAGAGCTCGCTGGGAGTTTTATGCCCTCACATCAGCCTCTTGTAACTACATGCAGCTCTGATTTACTCCTCAGTAGTGGTTTAATTTCACTGACCCTGTATGTAGGTGGGAGGAGTGGCACACAAAGGTAGACTCTCTCTCCTTTTTTACTTCCCTCAGTGTCAGAACAGCAATAGAACCTCTTTTGTACTGCCACAATTGTCAGTTCAAATGGCTATTGATTTTGTACTGGACTTCTGAGTGTTGTGATGGGAGGGGTTTGTCGTCTTGTCCTTTTCTGTGTGTACCAAGTCCATCGCTCTCAAGTATCGGAGAGACGGAAGTAATTGCAGCTTGCAGTGAAAAGCCTTTCACATGTGGTGCGCTTACCACCCAGAATAAATGGACAGAGATCAATCATTGTCTTGAGATGGGTCAAAAAAAGAAATCCCTACCAAATTTGCAAGTTTTTCCAACTCTGGAAGGCTAGATGAGTTTCTGCAAGCGTATCCCTTAATTTAATTTATAAGGGCAGAATTTTAAATATGGCTGAAAAAATACACATGATTATATGAGCTAATATTCTGAAATCTCATTGGATTTCTCCCTTTAATATTGCGCATTTGCATGCCTCCAAGGAACCTGAATTATACTTATGAAGTCAAGCTCCCCTGAGTCAATTCATTCATTTGAGTGCAAAAAGAGAATCTGTGACCTGTTCCCACTCAAGGACTAGTTTTCTACGCAGACTGTCGATTTCTGAAAGGGCGTTCTGCATCAAAGTGCATTGAAGCAGGATGCTGCCTGTCCATCACTCGTTACTAGCTCTATTCTCTCGTGTCACCATCCTTTATCTTCAATCCATTTTTACCACACTGACTTGTGAGACAATAGAAAACCAAAAGAGCACGAAGGCCCAACAGGAGGCTCAAATCATACCGCTGCACCCCACTGCGTAGTTCACATCGAGCAGTGCCGTTATTTTCTCTGCCTTTGGCGAGCGCACCCTTACAGCATGTCAGATGTGGTAGAATTACATCCTGAGCTTTTGAGGTTATCAGACGGTGATGATTAAGCCGGAGCACGGAGGCACACACCGTTCCTTGCGTGGGTACTGCTAATTACAGGTTGAACTCGAATGTGACGGTTGCTGTTATCTGTATTGTCATCAAATCTGAATGATCTTCTCCAGATGGAAGGGGCTTTCATTTTTGACAATACAGAAGTGGCATCTTAGAAACCGGGGGCTCTTTGAACCGTCAGCAGAGTGTGACAAAATGAAGGGTGATTTGAATTCCTCCAGCCTGAGATTCATTTTCACATTTGCCTGGGAAAATGGAAAAAAATTATGTCCCTTTTCAAGAGTTTATTATTATCAGTGTTAGTTGTTGAACAAAGCATTTGAAATACAAACATGCATTTTCATCCCATGAATGGTGCACATAGCTATTGCTAGACTTTCATCTTAGTCCCCCTCAAAATCTCATATGGACTGAGTGGTAATAAAAATTGGTAATTGACACCTCTTCAAGTTTGTTGAAAACAGTGGCTGCGTTAGCTGTCTGAGGTTCATTCTGAATCCTATCCTTACCAACCTTGTTATATAAACTATTACCCTCCTCTCTAGCAGGATACGACGTAAACTACATAGGGTGGTAGTGTTTGGCATGGAAGCTGTTCCTCTCACTCCGCCCTCCATTTCTCATTCGAACACTCTCCGTGCTAGTGAAATCACAACGCAAGTCCTAGAATTTTCCCTGATAGCAAAGCGCAACCCAGGTAATGTGTGGTTCTAGTTGGCTTTGTCTCTGGTATTTAGTTTCTTCCCCCTCCCTTTTTGTTTCCTTTTTCTCATACATTCAGAGTCAGAGTGTGGAAGGTCCTTGCTAAGTGAAGCAGATAAAGCTGTCATGTACTTCTAAGTAGTAATACATATTGACATGTCCGCTAACTAGAAGGGAAGGAAATTACTGTGGGAAAGGAAGAAGTGATAAAAGTGACTGAAGGTCTTAACAAGCCTTTGGAATACCTCCTCTTGAAGAAAAAAAGATCTACGTTTGCACACTGATAGCAGTCTGTGCCAAATGCACCTAATATTTCAGTCCCTCTTCATCTCACTTTATTTCCCTCATGCATGTACAACTAGCTTTTGTTCTCAATTGGCATGAATTCTCATTTATTCCAGCTGCAGAGTATAATGGCTTTTCAACCTGCATCTTTTTATGTCTAGAAGGTGACTCGGCACGCAGCTGAACACAGGCAGTTGTCTCTTGAAGCCAAGCGAGATGGTAACATGAGGGGACAGCTTGTGACCCAGAGGTTGCAGCTGTCTTTTAGAGGAAACAAATGTAGATCAGAAAGGAGCGGAGGACGAGTCCAGTTTGCACATTTTTATGCATTGATTTGAGTGGGGTTTTTTTTGGTGCGAAAATTTAAAATATCCTCAAGTTGCATCCCATTTTAAAACATCTCTAGCATTAAACATTTTGTGCACATTTGTGTTTTTCTCGCAGGCTTTCCCATATGCATGCATTTAACAAAATAACTTCCAATTTCATAAACACACACCTTGCATGCAAATGCACCTAAATCACTTTGCACTTAACCCTAGAAAACCCAAATATAGAAAAAATGATTTAACCTTTTAAATGTTATTGTAGGAGGCCTCTAATACAGAAATATATGTTTTAAAATTTTTGACATTTTAGTCAGTTTTTAGTGAAATGTTGTAATATTGCAACGTTGGGCTCTTTGGGTAGCAGAATTTCAGTGATTTTATTCACTGTCTGAACAAATGTAGAGAACATCTAAAGGTTCATTTGTTGGGTGAAATGCTTCTGTAACCCCATTACAATAGTCATGTAATAATCTAATAATCACACAGTAATGATACAATAAGTCATATTTTTTATGAAAAAAATAAATTATTATAAAAAATATATTCTGATTATATTTACAAAACCTGATGAACTGAATGAAAGCTTTAAAATATTCTTCATGACTTTAAAACGTTCTTCTCTTGTATCACAGTCCATCTTAAAGTCACTGTTCTCATTTTGGACAGCATCAGTGATCTATCATACACATATGATGAGACGGTCTTTCTTGGCTGGTGGCGTTCTGAAATGGAAAAAAAAAACTGATTATTTTTCAGGCTAAAAATATCAGTGCAAATTGATCCCAAAAATACTTACACATTTTAAAGAATTCACACATTCCACAGAGTTCACACAATACTGTCTGATAGCTTATTGTGACCTTTACTTATCATGCTAATAGCACTTACTGTATACCCCCCACATTCCAGAACATTATCACCTGTACCTCAAGCAGCAAGCAGATATTTGGCCAAACAAGCAAAGGACGAGTTAAGTACATTTTATAAATGATGAGATACAGTCAGTTTAAAATATTGTTACACAAATACTTTCAAATTATTGAAGAAATAATTTATTCTTCAATTTGAACTTAATTAATAATCATAAAATCTGGATTAAATTTCAAATTAGTAACAAAAAAGACATTTAAAACTTGTGAATGATCAAAAACAGAATTCTATTAGAATTCTATAGTACTCTCATCATGGAACAGATGAGAAGTACAAGTCATCCATGTAATGTGCAAAGTGCACAGGCAAATTTTGCTACCCCTTTAATCCAACGTTGCAAAATTACAACACTGACATAAGCTCAAAGTCTAAAATGATCAATGCATTCAACAATACCTTAATATCTACATGATCTACACATATTAGTAATCACAGAAAAAAATATTTTAGGCATTTTACTTACTTGAATGTAGATTTATCCAGTTCAGTAAAACAAGATGATGTGCTTCAAGGCAAGTTCGCAGGTTGTGTGAGTTTATGGCCAGGTAAATAGTGGTAAATAGGCCTATTTTTAAACAATAGCATTGCTAGGCTGAAGAATAGGACCCCCCATTAGTTGTGTAAATGTGGTCTTAGAGAAAAAAAAAAACATGAGCAGCTTTATTTTAGTCAAGCTTAAAATTGTTGTAATATTACAACAGTGGGCCTTACAGGACAAGCCCCATGGCTACTGAATTACCCAGTTTTCAAAATAAAGCAGTGCATCCGCCATTGTGTCTGGTAGTAACATGCATGTTGTGCTTGGTGCAGTTTGATAAGCAACATAATTATGATGGCTTTTGATTGGTGGTCACTGCCCTTATAACAACATATAATAGATTTGACATCATGGTGTAAGGTTGGGGTCAATCAGCATTGGCCTGTTGTTTTGCTGCTGTAGCTTCCTGTTTTTTTCAGCTTTATTTTAGTCAAGCTTAAAATTGTTGTAATATTACAACAGTGGGCCTTACAGGACAAGCCCCATGGCTACTGAATTACCCAGTTTTCAAAATAAAGCAGTGCATCCGCCATTGTGTCTGGTAGTAACATGCATGTTGTGCTTGGTGCAGTTTGATAAGCAACATAATTATGATGGCTTTTGATTGGTGGTCACTGCCCTTATAACAACATATAATAGATTTGACATCACGGTGTAAGGTTGGGGTCAATCAGCATTGGCCTGTTGTTTTGCTGCTGTAGCTTCCTGTTTTTTTTCCTCCTCCTCTTGCATTAACCACACTCGCGGGATCAGTCTTTTATTTATTATGATGGATGCTTATGAGGCGCAGAGCATCGTAGTTTTAGTGCGCACTGGCCCTGGTGCTGGAAGTGTAAGGATGCCAGGAGATGCTGTCAGCAGGGCATGAGAGAGATGAAGAGCCTTGTGACGCTTGCTGGCCTGCCAAAAACAGACTGCTCAATATTGATCACCAGATATTGCGGACATCCACTTGGTACTATGATAGCTGATCTTAGTTTTTCTTCCTGTGCAACAGCACTGCTTTTTAAAAAAAGAATTGCAGTGGACAGCAGCTGACAAA
This sequence comes from Sinocyclocheilus grahami, assembly GCF_001515645.1. Classification (NCBI taxonomy): domain Eukaryota; kingdom Metazoa; phylum Chordata; class Actinopteri; order Cypriniformes; family Cyprinidae; genus Sinocyclocheilus; species Sinocyclocheilus grahami. The sequence continues at coordinate 644,117 of NW_015505269.1, read as the reverse complement.
GGAATCAGGGACAATTTTAAATGCTGAAATGTTTCAAAAAGCATCGTAATAATGTTGCAAAGACCAGTTTTGTGACATTGTGTTACATGTTACATTCATTTACATTTGTGCATTTGCCAGACACTGAATTACATTGCATTCAAGGTACACATTGTAAATTTCAGATTCAGCCTACTGACATTCACCTGTTTTCTTTGTTTTAGTATGCAAATACAGTTACAGGACAAAGAGTTTGCATAGTACACCAGCTGTGTGTCATGCACGCAGAAGCACTAAAAGCAACTCCGCTTGCAATAATGTTGCCTCTCCCAGGTGATGACTCAAGGTTTACATGGCTAAATCGAAACTGTAATGGTCCACTGAGATTGTAGGGGGCTGTATGCATTTGCCGTGTTAATGTGACATTGAGGTTCCCGTGGCCTCAGAATATGAGTCATTACGTCTTATGTGGGCGATAGACAATTCTTGTTGCACAGTGACACTAGGGATGTGTTGCAATGGTCGATGCATCATGTCAAGTCTTGGCTAGTTTTGATATATTAGCATTTGTGCTTCAGTAGCATGCTAACCTCATACTACACTTTAGGGGAAAAAAAAGTCTTGCGTAGATGTCTATGCAGGGTCAGAAAGCTCTCGGATTTCATCAAAAATATCAACAACAAAGGTCTTACAGGTTTGGAACGACATGGGGGTGAGTTATTAATAACAGATTTTCATTTTTGAGTGAACTAGCCTATTCCTTTACACTCACATCTCATAGTTGATGGGTGCTCTGCATTCGTAGTGTCTAAATGTCTTTTACTGTTCATGTAGGGTGACTTTGGCAGGGTTTACTGTTGACATGCTCTCTGATGTCTGGTCAGCCATCTTTTCACCTCAGGGAAACTCAGGAGATTTCCTCCTCGTTCTGTTCTGATGAGAGAGGCATAAAGAAAGGGTCATGATATATGGCCTAAATATTTTGCATAAAAGAATATTATGACCTAAATGCAAATTGCTGTAGAGATTTTATTTACTTTTTAATTTACAAAAAAATACAAAGTGAATGCAAATCTCAAAACAGGATTATTAATTTCCCTCCAGAAAGGCTAAAAGGTTACCTTTGTGCTGCTTTCTCTGTGTCTCATGAAAGTAAATCATAGGCTACATCTCAGTTCACTATCATATCTAATATTTATGGTTGGGCTAAGCAGGAATGGCAATCCACCATCTGTAGTGAAATCAGGGCCTGTGTGGTATGATGGGACTGGGATAAAAGGATAATTTTAAGTATGCGCACACTTCCCAGTGAGACTACTCCTGATTGGATGATTATGTCACTCTATTTGTATGGCTTACGCTCATTGGTTACAAAGGCACAACAGAACCAGGATAAGTTTTGAGTCCATTTATTTCAATAGATTTAATAGATTTAAATCCTCTTTAATTGACCATTCCATGCCTCACTTCATAACATCCCATGGACATGCATATGCAATAAAACTGGTTGGATAAGCTTGCAGATAAGCTGGAATGGAAAACTGACCCAGTAACACATATATTGGCCCTAGCATAATCTTCACCCCATAAGACCGGTTTGTTTCTTTGAATATATGCAGATATGCACACACTATGAAAACTGAGCTCTCTGATGCAAAAGCCTGATAAAATAATTGTACATGCCAGTGTTTAGAAATATTGATTAATGCATCAACCCAAGCGGTGTACCATGTTCTGTATTTGGCAAGGTGACCGATATCCATTGAAGTTTATTGATCAGACTCCACACTTGAGCCAGTAGTAATATTGGCAATACAGGGTTATATATATATATATATATATATATATATATAAATACTTTTTTTTTTTTTAATCATATGTAAAATTAATCATATTCTTAAAAAAATGAACACATGGTAATTTAAAGATAACATTTCAGAAATGACTTGGGTCTCTTTATATGTTTATGGGAGATTTTTTTCACACATTTTTATCATTTTCTTCAACAAACCTCACGGTTTAAGATGCCTATGATCAGATCACAAACAGCACTGAAGAGTAAAACCCCCTCCCCTAAGTATGAACAATAATAGTGAGGTAAAACAAGTGCTACAAAATATTGCACATTGTAGTTGCAAATGGTAGTTTGTCCTGCATAATTTTAGATTTTCTCATCTTCAGTGTAACTCTTAAATGCTCCACAGTTCTCATTTCTACACAGAGTCAGATTCTTTTCCCCCTTGAATCAGCACTGAGTGTCTTTTAGTAGAAATGTTTTGTGAAGCTCACAAGTCTTTAGAATTGTACTTTAGGCTGTTCATAACACCAGAAATTATGAGTATGCTAGGCTAAGAATTGTATTGTGCGCTGTGTGTGTGGCTCCTGTGGACAACCTCGGGTTTTTAGACTAAAGTCTAAAGGAATTGCACCTTCTTTTCCTAGGGATTACTTACTTTTCTGATTCTTATACTCCTTTGAACCTTTTTAAGCTAACTGGAAGAGTCAGAATGCCTGTAGGGCCTGCCTAAAATATATATTTCAACGCCCACCTTTCCCCAATCCTTCGTTTCCTCTCCCTTTCACACTCTCTCATTGTATTTCTCCCCTAATTTCTTTTACCTTCTCCTTCAGCCTGGTCACCAATACCACTAGCTAATCCTGCTGAATTATATTGAATGCTGGTTTTATGCATTACATAAGTACTGTCAGAGACATAGTCTTAATAAGAGCTGTTGCAACTGGAAGTCGAAAATCCAGCATGCTGACAGAGGTTCAGAAGTTGACAATAGACGCACAGGGTGTAGGAGTCGCTGGGGCCCAGTTTGTCATCAATGTGGGCCAAGACTCCCACTGACAGCCCTCATCTGTGTGTACAAGTAGGTATAGTGGTGTAGTCTCCTCCAAGGCTTCACACTTGTTTCAGATGCTTGCAAGCGTGTCAATTACTTTGTCTTTGAAAGACAGGACAGGCAAAAGGAGCAGATTGAATCGGGTCTCTGACTCATAGATTAATTACCCAGAGAAATCTGTTTGCTGCTCCTTCAACCATAGAAGTACACTCAAACACTGTTGGCTCGAAGAGCAGTCTGTCTCAAGGTGAATATGCTTCTGTTGAGGTAAATGAGTAGTTTATCTTGTGTCTGTTCAATGCATATATCTAGTCCAGCTTTAGGTTGTATGAATCTATTTTTGTATATTCATCCATGTGTGTTTTTATTTTATTTTATTAATAACCAAGTGTTCCTCTGAATTCTCAATTTAAGCCTGTGAGATCCTGTGAAATACCCTTAAATCAAAGTATATGGATACTTGCGTTGACTCTCACTGAAAATAGAATTGGCTTGCTGAAATTGTTGGCATTGGTTGCTGTACTTGAGCTTCTCTGTCTGCACTGCCATTGCACAGCTTCATCGCATCACATTGCAACTGCAAATCTGTTGTATCCTCAACTGCCTTTGTCGCCTTTAAACCCCATCTCTCATTGAAAATGAATTGCATTTTTGTCGTTGTGAGTGTGAGCAGCCCTTTAGGGTGTTTCCTGTTGGAGAAATAGATGTATGTCCTCCTGTTTCATGAGCTTGCTGGAGCACATAAGTAAAGGCTGTATGGATGTAACGATTACCATTTTGACGATAAATCATGATAAAATTCCCCACACTTAGTATTACCGTTTTATCTTTTAATTATCATTAAAACAGTATTGGATTACAGCGATTTGAACAACTCGCCATTATTAAATACTGTCCAGCATAAAGCACAGTTTTAAGTAACAGTCTCACGTGCACACAGCACACAGAGTAGTTTCGTTTTGAGTGAAAACAAGGCGGAAAAGCTGGGAGGTTTTAAAAGAGTGTTAAAGGAAGTATTCAAATGAATATGTTAATTAATTATATGAACGTATATAACGAATTTGCATGCCCTGCTGTAAATTTTGACCAGTTGATGAAAAACAAGCTTATGTGGATTCTACACATTTAAACAATTCAGATAAGTTATCTAGGAGTATTTATGGAGCAGATAAAATACATATTATCATTTATTAATCAATTATCATTTTGACTTAACCCTTTTCTTTATTTAAAGGCTGAAATGTGAGGTTTACCTTTTTATTAAACTTTTTCAAAGATTTATTTTAACATTTACATTAGATATTTGAACATGCTATTAAACTGTTGTCAGTCAAGTTGTCATTTAAAATCCGAACATCATTGGTAATGTTATTGTTTTAGTGATTATGCAAACAAAAAGTCATTTTATTTGTTGAATTTTAAATATAAAACTTTATGAACTGATTTATGTGTCTGTACTTTTTTAACATCTCCAGCACATTTTAACAATACCGTGATAATACTGATAACCGTGATAATTTTGGTCACTATAATCGTGATAAGAAATTTTCATACCGTTACATCCCTAAAAGGCTGTGAATTGTTTTCTTTCCATATATGATTTCCTCATCAAACATCCCTCCCACTTTGTTTGCACGGCTGTTTTTTCCATCTTCCATCCCTTTATGTACTGTGCAGTGAGTTGGATCTCTCTTGTGCGTTTTTCTCTCAGTGCTGCTGGCTGTCCTAAAACCTTTTGATCCTTTTATGCTCAACCACCTCCAGCAGCTTTGCACAAGAAAGCAGACAATACAGAGGTTATAAGTGTCCCTCTGCCCCTCCGCGGCACTGCACAAATATCACCCTAATTGAAACTTTTACTCCCAAACCAACAGTCGCTTGTGAAATCCTGTCTCAAGCAGCCACAGAGTACTTGGCCGAGGGCATTAAAGCTGGGAAAGATGAAATGTAGTCTGACCCTGGGAGGGGTTTACAGTGACTTTAGGAGTGCGGTGACCCCTTGTATAGTTCTTTGGAACGACCCACGTAGTTCCATCATGATTTGAGTGGGAGGTACCATTACAGAATGCAGGGGGGCTTATGTACTAATCGTGTTGTCGCCCTGGAGGCACTGTCAAAGAGACACTGATAGATTGGTAGTTGTGAGGGGCAGGTTGTTCGCCTCACAGATCTGTTTAAATTCCACGCAGGCTTTTAAAATAGTTTATATCGTTTGAAGTAAATTTTTTGCCCCTGCAAAGCCTCATTTGGGCCTCAGTGGCTTTGCCTCTCCGCACAAAAATCACTGCAGATTACTCTGCGAGGAATTTAGGCTTCATATCGCTCTTTGGAGATAAACACATTTGAGCCAGCATTTGGAGATTGCTCTTCCAAGCGTATGTCAGAGTGACATTTTATTGCACTTTTTTTGTAAAAACAAAGGGTATATTTTCCCTTTACAGGCACTGATGTGTGATATCAGCTTTGAGGCAAATGTCAGCTGTAAGCAGGCTTTTTATTCCAAACTATGTTTTCTTCCAGACATTGCTTTGACAGGTTTGTTTTTTTTCTGGTGTGCTGATAGAAACCTACTCAGGCCCATCTCTGACAGGGAAGAATGCATCCGCCAGACGACAGCTGGCATATAGATGATGTCATATTCTGATCAGTGTCTGCGCTGAAATCTTCCATAGGGCTCTTTTAAGGGAATATAATCCCTTTGAAATGGCTTCCCCCTCTTCAAGATAATGGTTTAAAGGGCACGGTTATGTCACCAATGATCACAAGGTGAAATAATTTGAAATAACTTTGAATTAGTATTTGTTGATTTATATGAAGGTATTGTTCAGTTATAAAATATGAATAGTTAATTATAACTAGTTATGGTTAATTATTCATATTTCCCCATGAGCTGATTCGCTACAGGGGAGATTTTCTTTCTGATTAAAATAAATATGAAATCAGCAATTTTAGTTTAAAGAGATTATAATAGCTTTAAGCCGTTTTATCATCTTGTTCTTTCATCTGCTTTTTCAATTGATTTATTACTATTTATTCATCTACTACTATTACTACTTCTGATTTTGTGAAAGGTTAATATTTGGTTCCATGTAACTGAGAAGTGACAGGGAAGCACATTTTTGAGGAGAGTCTGAATAGAGTGACAGTTTAGAAATGAGAATCCTTGTGATAAATGTTTTAACAGGTGAAACCTAGAGAAGAAATGTCATTTTTCAGCATTGCAAGTAGTCAAAGGTACCCTGTACTGAAGAATCGCTCCTAAGCATGACAAAGTGGTGAATGAAATTAAACTAGTTTCTATTTGTGAAATCTGTAGAATGGCATGAGAAGAAATTAATTGACTTGATAGAAGTGGAAAAGTCCAATAGTGGTGCTACCTTATCAATATATCACACGTTCCCTCTAGTAAGTAAGTGTTATACAAGTTACTTTGGGTGAATAATCAGCAAATCACTAACAATGATGTCATTTTTAGTTTTTTGAGTGTAATACTATTGGCTGATTTAGCAATAAATGGTTATGCTATATTATAGTCCTGTAATTAAATCTTTCTATTCCAGAGGTTCGGACTAAAGTAAAGCAAGAATGTAACTTGTTGTTAATGCAGACTGAGGCAATTATTGCGAAGTTATAGTGAAATGAGAAAACACTGCGCTGAAGTTGTTTGGCTCATCTGGTGTAGTGGAGGCAATTTGGGAAATAAGTGACTGACGTAGATTTGAACAGTAATAGTGTAATCGTGTGCTTTTAAAGCAGCTGAAGTCACTTGGTCTATTATAGGAGGGGCTCGTGAGATCAAAGCTTCAAAGCTGCAGGACACTGGATGAAATGACTTAATACTCCTTTTAGATATGAATTTGTATGCTTATGCTCACACTTCTCTGGCTACCTTCATTCCCTCCCTCATCATTTAATGGATTTCAACTCAAAGTAATGTTTGGTTGTATATGGATGGTTGTAGGTGCTCAGGTGGGATAATTTGTGATGACAAAAATAATATAAGCTTTCTTTTTTTTTATTGCATAATGTTTTTTTTCTAAGGCCTGTCAATTGATTAAAATGTTTTTCTGATATGCTCAATTATTAAACTAATAGCAATTAATTATATATATCAATATGAGAAATGTCAATATGAGTAATGTTTTCTTACTAATATTCCACTTGTGCAGTTGTGGTTATGGTTTCACTGTGTTATAGTAGATATTTTTCTAGACTTAGGAATTATACAAATATATTTTTGTTAATCCCAGCTCATATAGACAAGAATGACAGCCATAGATCATTATACTGATAATTTTGCTTGTTCAATTAATTTTTTTGAGCCGGAGGAGATGGAAACACTAAATCTAATATCAGCTGCCCGTGTGCACTTTTTCCCACCCGCTAGTGTTTACATCATTAGTGGCAGTTTTAAAAATGCAATTTCTAATTCAGCATAATTAAGATGGTCAAGATGATAGGCAGAACTGAATAAATGTTTGTGCAGAAAATTCTAGACTTCTTGCTAATGCTCATTAATGAGACCAGTGGGGTGCAGGAACATGTTGCATGAAACGGTACCTTCAGTACAATTCCCAAACAGGAGAATGCTGGTGGGCAGATAAACCCCTTAGTAGGTTCAAACTAAAGAGATTTCACCTTATCAAGCTTTACTAAGATGCAATTGTTTATTTGTTAGAGAATTTCTTTCAGCAGAATTACAAAAGGGATCAGTGTTACTTTTGTTGTTGAACCCTTGGCCATTCATTCATTCACTGCCATTATAATCAGTGGGGCAGACAGAACCATTCTTCTCCTCCCTCCTCTCTTTAGAATTTACACAGATATGATTAAAAAGGCGGTAGATCTGGCTTTCTCACAGCAGCAGAATCTGGTTTTCAGTCCTGTTTTATAATTTCTAATGACGCTTTCCACCATTGAGATAGGAGCTGAAACTAACAATTCTTTTTCAAAGGGTCAGTGAAAGGAAGTGCTGAATACCTGAAAATTATTCGTTAAAGTTTACTGTCAGCCTCCGGAGAACGAGCTAAATGTGCTCTGTTATGTAATATTTTTAGTTTTCAAAGTTTTTATTTTTTTGCAACCCAGTTATTTGGGACAAATCTAAAATCTTTGATATTTGTGTAATGTTAAATACTTACACAGACGAATATTAAAATAAAATGGATGAAAATAAGGGTTGAGTGATATACAAGACGATTAACAGGTAGAAATTTTGGACTATCGTCTCTATTGCGGTTACATGCTCATGTGATGTTGATGTGCTACGTGATCACGAAAATGTATAATTTGCATGCGTTTTAAGCATGCAGTTTAAAAGCAAGTGATTCTAAACCGTTGATACGCAATCAGCAGTGAAAGAGAACTCATTTTGCTATATGCGCGTGCTGAGCACTGTCAGAGAGGTGGGTGCACATGAATACGCTGCTCATAGTGAGGAAGTATTGAAAAGTTATTTTTGCCGCTTTATAGGCCTTGAATGGTTAAATACACATACTTGTATGTGTCAAAATGCCTGTCTTTGCAAGTATCCTCGTAAACACAATAATTTAGGTTTTACGTGTAAGCAAACTGCTGAGAAAGAAACATGTTGTGTAGCAATATATTGGATCCAGGCAGCTCCTAAATTGACAAGTGAAAATGCAGTGTTTTTATACATTGGATTACTTTATGCAATGTATGTAGCATTTCTGATTTATTTGTTCCACTGTAGTTTTTTTGTTTGTAATTAGTTTCGGTAACGCTTTAGATTACAACCCGCAAAGAACTATGTAAGTATACTGAATTTACAGTGTACGTTTCTGTAATTATAGTGTACCTATAAAGAACATACGTGTAGGTATAAGGGAACAATGTGTTACGTTTGGGTAATAAGGGGGTAACAACCAGATATGCAACCTGCAAAGAACTGCGTAAGTAAACTGAAGTTACAGTGTAACTTTTTTGTAATTATAGTGTACCTATTCAGTACCTCCGTGTAGGTATAAGGGAATAATATGCGAAGTTTGGGGAATAAAGGGGTAACAACCTGTAAAATTACAAATCATTTATACTGTAAGTATTTTGAAACTAAGAGGTGCTTATTTTAATATTACGTGGTATGTATGGCCTAAACAACAATCTTATGTTTGGGAATGATTGAAACGATAGTTTATACATTAGGTCATACATACATACATTATATATATCAGGTAATGTATCAATAAACATGGTGGACTGTTTTATTTAATTCAAATATTGTTTGCAATTTACTATAGGCCTACTGCTGGGTTAAATTAATGGAAAATGGGTTTTAAAATTAAAATCACACAAAATATGACAACAGTAACAACACAGGCAACAGATTAAAATGTATTACACCAGTTCAGAAAAAAAGCAAAGCAACTCCAAACTTATACAGATTATACAGTTAAACCAAATTCTTTTGAAAAGCTTGTTTAAGGATAGATTTTGTTCAATTTGTTCATGTTTTTCACCCACTGACTTAATGACTAGTTGATTAACTAGTAATGACTAGTTAAACTATTATGGCCAAACCATCACGCCAATAATTTATAATTCACAAGTCTACTTACCTTATGAAAGCTTATTCGTCGATTTCAGCAACTTCACATCAGCAACTTCTCAACACCACTATCACCAAATAACTTTGCATGATATACCATCAAGGTTCAATGCAGCTTAAAACAAGTTTACCTCTTTCCAGCTGTTCGCAGAAAAAATACATGATACAACATTTGTATTTCAGTGGATGTATACTGCGGTGTTTTTATAGCAAAGAAAATGTAGAGGGTTTAATTTGGCCATCGAACAATTAAATTAAAACTAGTGCAATATTTTTCTCTGTAATTACTGTGCAAATATACACTTGTTCTGTGTTTAAGTCCAACTTGTTCCCCCCTTGTTCCATGTAGTTACAGGGTAAATACAACATTTGCGGGCTGTAAATTAAAGTGGTGCTTGTTCCCCCCTTGTTCCATGTAGTTACAGGGTAAATACAACATTTGCAGGCTGTAAATTAAAGTGGTGCTT